>NW_026610671.1:0-195973 GCF_029499605.1 Hyla sarda
AAAACGACAACGCAGGCATGTCGGGTGCCACTGTCTGCACCAGCACAGCAAGTTTTGAGCAAATATCTCCTTCCGTTCGGCCGCAATGGCAAGAAGCTTGTGCATCTTCTCTGTTCGTCGCGGTCAATGGGAAAAGGCGCTTATCTGCAATCTAGGTGTTTCTGCGTGCTGCGCCCGCCCATAGAGTGCCTGGGTGAAAACGACAACGCAGGCATGTCGGGTGCCAATGTCTGCACCAGCACAGCAAGTTTTGAGCAAATATCTCCTTCCGTTCGGCCGCAATGGCAAGAAGCTTGTGCATCTTCTCTGTTCGTCGCGGTCAATGGGAAAAGGCGCTTATCTGCAATCTAGGTGTTTCTGCGTGCTGCGCCCGCCCAAAGAGTGCCTGGGTGAAAACGACAACGCAGGCATGTCGGGTGCCACTGTCTGCACCAGCACAGCAAGTTTTGAGCAAATATCTCCTTCCGTTCGGCCGCAATGGCAAGAAGCTTGTGCATCTTCTCTGTTCGTCGCGGTCAATGGGAAAAGGCGCTTATCTGCAATCTAGGTGTTTCTGCGTGCTGCGCCCGCCCAAAGAGTGCCCGGGTGAAAACGACAATGCAGGCATGTCGGGTGCCACTGTCTGCACCAGCACAGCAAGTTTTGAGCAAATATCTCCTTCCGTTCGGCCGCAATGGCAAGAAGCTTGTGCATCTTCTCTGTTCGTCGCGGTCAATGGGAAAAGGCGCTTATCTGCAATCTAGGTGTTTCTGCGTGCTGCGCCCGCCCAAAGAGTGCCCGGGTGAAAACGACAACGCAGGCATGTCGGGTGCCAATGTCTGCACCAGCACAGCAAGTTTTGAGCAAATATCTTCTTCCGTTCGGCCGCAATGGCAAGAAGCTTGTGCATCTTCTCTGTTCGTCGCGGTCAATGGGAAAAGGCGCTTATCTGCAATCTAGGTGTTTCTGCGTGCTGCGCCCGCCCAAAGAGTGACCGGGTTAAAACGACAACGCAGGCATGTCGGGTGCCACTGTCTGCACCAGCACAGCAAGTTTTGAGCAAATATCTCCTTCCGTTCGGCCGCAATGGCAAGAAGCTTGTGCATCTTCTCTGTTCGTCGCGGTCAATGGGAAAAGGCGCTTATCTTCAATCTAGGTGTTTCTGCGTGCTGCGCCCGCCCAAAGAGTGACCGGGTTAAAACGACAACGCAGGCATGTCGGTTGCCACTGTCTGCACCAGCACAGCAATTTTTAAGCAAATATCTCCCTCCGTTCGGCCGCAATGGCAAGAAGCTTGTGCATCTTCTCTGTTCGTCGTGGTCAATGGGAAAAGGCGCTTATCTGCAATCTAGGTGTTTCTGCGAGCTGCGCCCGCCCAAAGAGTGCCTGGGTGAAAACGACAACGCAGGCATGTCGAGTGCCACTGTCTGCACCAGCACAGCAAGTTTTGAGCAAATATCTCCTTCCGTTCAGCCGTGCATCTTCTCTGTTCGTCGCGGTCAATGGGAAAAGGCGCTTATCTGCAATCTAGGTGTTTCTGCGTGCTGCGCCTGCCCAAAGAGTGCCCGGGTGAAAACGACAATGCAGGCATGTCGGGTGCCACTGTCTGCACTAGCATAGCAAGTTTTGAGCAAATATCTCCTTCCGTTCGACCGCAATGGCAAGAAGCTTGTGCATCTTCTCTGTTCGTCGCGGTCAATGGGAAAAGGCGCTTATCTGCAATCTAGGTGTTTCTGCGTGCTGCGCCCGCCCAAAGAGTGACCGGGTTAAAACGACAACGCAGGCATGTCGGGTGCCACTGTCTGCACCATCACAGCAAGTTTTGAGCAAATATCTCCTTCCGTTCGGCCTCAATGGCAAGAAGCTTGTGCATCCTCTCTGTTCGTCGCGGTCAATGGGAAAAGACGCTTATCTGCAATCTAGGTGTTTCTGCGTGCTGCGCCCGCCCAAAGAGTGCCCAAGTGAAAACGACAACGCAGTCATGTCGGGTGCCACTGTCTGCACCATCACAGCAAGTTTTGAGCAAATATCTCCTTCCGTTCGGCCGCAATGGCAAGAAGCTTGTGCATCTTCTCTGTTCGTCGCGGTCAATGGGAAAAGGCGCTTATCTGCAATCTAGGTGTTTCTGCGTGCTGCGCCCGCCCAAAGAGTGACCGGGTGAAAACGACAACGCAGGCATGTCGGGTGCCACTGTCTGCACCAGCACAGCAAGTTTTGAGCAAATATCTCCTTCCGTTCGGCCGCAATGGCAAGAAGCTTGTGCATCTTCTCTGTTCGTCGCGGTCAATGGGAAAAGGCGCTTATCTGCAATCTAGGTGTTTCTGCGTGCTGCGCCCGCTCACAGAGTGCCCGGGTGAAAACGACAACGCATGCATGTCGGGTGCCACTGTCTGCACCAGCACAGCAAGTTTTGAGAAAATATCTCCTTCCGTTCGGCCGCAATGGCAAGAAGCTTGTGCATCTTCACTGATAGTCGCGGTCAATGGGAAAAGGCGCTTATCTGCAATCTAGGTGTTTCTGCGTGCTGCGCCCGCCTAAAGAGTGCCCGGGTGAAAACGACAACGCAGGCATGTCGAGTGCCACTGTCTGCACCAGCACAGCAAGTTTTGAGCAAATATCTCCTTCCGTTCAGCCGCAATGGCAAGAAGCTTGTGCATCTTCTCTGTTCGTCGCGGTCAATGGGAAAAGGCGCTTATCTGCAATCTAGGTGTTTCTGCGTGCTGCGCCTGCCCAAAGAGTGCCCGGGTGAAAACGACAACGCAGGCATGTCGGGTGCCACTGTCTGCACTAGCATAGCAAGTTTTGAGCAAATATCTCCTTCCGTTCGACCGCAATGGCAAGAAGCTTGTGCATCTTCTCTGATCGTCGCGGTCAATGGGAAAAGGCGCTTATCTGCAATCTAGGTGTTTCTGCGTGCTGCGCCCGCCCAAAGAGTGACCGGGTTAAAACGACAACGCAGGCATGTCGGGTGCCACTGTCTGCACCATCATAGCAAGTTTTGAGCAAATATCTCCTTCCGTTCGGCCTCAATGGCAAGAAGCTTGTGCATCCTCTCTGTTCGTCGCGGTCAATGGGAAAAGACGCTTATCTGCAATCTAGGTGTTTCTGCGTGCTGCGCCCGCCCAAAGAGTGCCCGAGTGAAAACGACAACGCAGTCATGTCAAGTGCCACTGTCTGCACCATCACAGCAAGTTTTGAGCAAATATCTCCTTCCGTTCGGCCGCAATAGCAAGAAGCTTGTGCATCTTCTCTGTTCGTCGCGGTCAATGGGAAAAGACGCTTATCTGCAATCTAGGTGTTTCTGTGTGCTGCGCCCGCCCAAAGAGTGCCCGAGTGAAAACGACAACGCAGGCATGTCGGGTGCCACTGTCTGCACCAGCACAGCAAGTTTTGAGCAAATATCTCCTTCCGTTCGGCCGCAATGGCAAGAAGCTTGTGCATCTTCTCTGTTCGTCGCGGTCAATGGGAAAAGACGCTTATCTGCAATCTGGGGGGTTTCTGTGTGCTGCGCCCGCCCAAAGAGTGCCCGAGTGAAAACGACAACGCAGGCATGTCGGGTGCCACTGTCTGCACCAGCACAGCAAGTTTTGAGCAAATATCTCCTTCCGTTCGGCCGCAATGGCAAGAAGCTTGTGCATCTTCTCTGTTCGTCGCGGTCAATGGGAAAAGGCGCTTATCTGCAATCTAGGTGTTTCTGCGTGCTGCGCCCGCCCAAAGAGTGCCCGGGTGAAAACGACAACGCAGGCATGTCGGGTGCCACTGTCTGCACCAGCACAGCAAGTTTTGAGCAAATATCTCCTTCCGTTCGGCCGCAATGGCAAGAAGCTTGTGCATCTTCTCTGTTCGTCGCGGTCAATGGGAAAAGGCGCTTATCTGCAATCTAGGTGTTTCTGCGTGCTGCGCCCGCCCACAGAGTGCCCGGGTGAAACCGACAACGCATGCATGTCGGGTGCCACTGTCTGCACTAGCACAGCAAGTTTTGAGCAAATATCTCCTTCCGTTCGACCGCAATGGCAAGAAGCTTGTGCATCTTCTCTGTTCGTCGCGGTCAATGGGAAAAGGCGCTTATCTGCAATCTAGGTGTTTCTGCGTGCTGCGCCCGCCCAAAGAGTGCCTGGGTGAAAACGACAACGCAGGCATGTCGGGTGCCACTGTCTGCACCAGCACAGCAAGTTTTGAGCAAATATCTCCTTCCGTTCGGCCGCAATGGCAAGAAGCTTGTGCATCTTCTCTGTTCGTCGCGGTCAATGGGAAAAGGCGCTTATCTGCAATCTAGGTGTTTCTGCGTGCTGCGCCCGCCCAAAGAGTGCCCGGGTGAAAACGACAACGCAGGCATGTCGGGTGCCAATGTCTGCACCAGCACAGCAAGTTTTGAGCAAATATCTCCTTCCGTTCGGCCGCAATGGCAAGAAGCTTGTGCATCTTCTCTGTTCGTCGCGGTCAATGGGAAAAGGCGCTTATCTGCAATCTAGGTGTTTCTGCGTGCTGCGCCCGCCCATAGAGTGCCTGGGTGAAAACGACAACGCAGGCATGTCGGGTGCCAATGTCTGCACCAGCACAGCAAGTTTTGAGCAAATATCTCCTTCCGTTCGGCCGCAATGGCAAGAAGCTTGTGCATCTTCTCTGTTCGTCGCGGTCAATGGGAAAAGGCGCTTATCTGCAATCTAGGTGTTTCTGCGTGCTGCGCCCGCCCAAAGAGTGCCTGGGTGAAAACGACAACGCAGGCATGTCGGGTGCCACTGTCTGCACCAGCACAGCAAGTTTTGAGCAAATATCTCCTTCCGTTCGGCCGCAATGGCAAGAAGCTTGTGCATCTTCTCTGTTCGTCGCGGTCAATGGGAAAAGGCGCTTATCTGCAATCTAGGTGTTTCTGCGTGCTGCGCCCGCCCAAAGAGTGCCCGGGTGAAAACGACAATGCAGGCATGTCGGGTGCCACTGTCTGCACCAGCACAGCAAGTTTTGAGCAAATATCTCCTTCCGTTCGGCCGCAATGGCAAGAAGCTTGTGCATCTTCTCTGTTCGTCGCGGTCAATGGGAAAAGGCGCTTATCTGCAATCTAGGTGTTTCTGCGTGCTGCGCCCGCCCAAAGAGTGCCCGGGTGAAAACGACAACGCAGGCATGTCGGGTGCCAATGTCTGCACCAGCACAGCAAGTTTTGAGCAAATATCTTCTTCCGTTCGGCCGCAATGGCAAGAAGCTTGTGCATCTTCTCTGTTCGTCGCGGTCAATGGGAAAAGGCGCTTATCTGCAATCTAGGTGTTTCTGCGTGCTGCGCCCGCCCAAAGAGTGACCGGGTTAAAACGACAACGCAGGCATGTCGGGTGCCACTGTCTGCACCAGCACAGCAAGTTTTGAGCAAATATCTCCTTCCGTTCGGCCGCAATGGCAAGAAGCTTGTGCATCTTCTCTGTTCGTCGCGGTCAATGGGAAAAGGCGCTTATCTTCAATCTAGGTGTTTCTGCGTGCTGCGCCCGCCCAAAGAGTGACCGGGTTAAAACGACAACGCAGGCATGTCGGTTGCCACTGTCTGCACCAGCACAGCAATTTTTAAGCAAATATCTCCCTCCGTTCGGCCGCAATGGCAAGAAGCTTGTGCATCTTCTCTGTTCGTCGTGGTCAATGGGAAAAGGCGCTTATCTGCAATCTAGGTGTTTCTGCGAGCTGCGCCCGCCCAAAGAGTGCCTGGGTGAAAACGACAACGCAGGCATGTCGAGTGCCACTGTCTGCACCAGCACAGCAAGTTTTGAGCAAATATCTCCTTCCGTTCAGCCGTGCATCTTCTCTGTTCGTCGCGGTCAATGGGAAAAGGCGCTTATCTGCAATCTAGGTGTTTCTGCGTGCTGCGCCTGCCCAAAGAGTGCCCGGGTGAAAACGACAACGCAGGCATGTCGGGTGCCACTGTCTGCACTAGCATAGCAAGTTTTGAGCAAATATCTCCTTCCGTTCGACCGCAATGGCAAGAAGCTTGTGCATCTTCTCTGTTCGTCGCGGTCAATGGGAAAAGGCGCTTATCTGCAATCTAGGTGTTTCTGCGTGCTGCGCCCGCCCAAAGAGTGACCGGGTTAAAACGACAACGCAGGCATGTCGGGTGCCACTGTCTGCACCATCACAGCAAGTTTTGAGCAAATATCTCCTTCCGTTCGGCCTCAATGGCAAGAAGCTTGTGCATCCTCTCTGTTCGTCGCGGTCAATGGGAAAAGACGCTTATCTGCAATCTAGGTGTTTCTGCGTGCTGCGCCCGCCCAAAGAGTGCCCAAGTGAAAACGACAACGCAGTCATGTCGGGTGCCACTGTCTGCACCATCACAGCAAGTTTTGAGCAAATATCTCCTTCCGTTCGGCCGCAATGGCAAGAAGCTTGTGCATCTTCTCTGTTCGTCGCGGTCAATGGGAAAAGGCGCTTATCTGCAATCTAGGTGTTTCTGCGTGCTGCGCCCGCCCAAAGAGTGACCGGGTGAAAACGACAACGCAGGCATGTCGGGTGCCACTGTCTGCACCAGCACAGCAAGTTTTGAGCAAATATCTCCTTCCGTTCGGCCGCAATGGCAAGAAGCTTGTGCATCTTCTCTGTTCGTCGCGGTCAATGGGAAAAGGCGCTTATCTGCAATCTAGGTGTTTCTGCGTGCTGCGCCCGCTCACAGAGTGCCCGGGTGAAAACGACAACGCATGCATGTCGGGTGCCACTGTCTGCACCAGCACAGCAAGTTTTGAGAAAATATCTCCTTCCGTTCGGCCGCAATGGCAAGAAGCTTGTGCATCTTCACTGATAGTCGCGGTCAATGGGAAAAGGCGCTTATCTGCAATCTAGGTGTTTCTGCGTGCTGCGCCCGCCTAAAGAGTGCCCGGGTGAAAACGACAACGCAGGCATGTCGAGTGCCACTGTCTGCACCAGCACAGCAAGTTTTGAGCAAATATCTCCTTCCGTTCAGCCGCAATGGCAAGAAGCTTGTGCATCTTCTCTGTTCGTCGCGGTCAATGGGAAAAGGCGCTTATCTGCAATCTAGGTGTTTCTGCGTGCTGCGCCTGCCCAAAGAGTGCCCGGGTGAAAACGACAACGCAGGCATGTCGGGTGCCACTGTCTGCACTAGCATAGCAAGTTTTGAGCAAATATCTCCTTCCGTTCGACCGCAATGGCAAGAAGCTTGTGCATCTTCTCTGATCGTCGCGGTCAATGGGAAAAGGCGCTTATCTGCAATCTAGGTGTTTCTGCGTGCTGCGCCCGCCCAAAGAGTGACCGGGTTAAAACGACAACGCAGGCATGTCGGGTGCCACTGTCTGCACCATCATAGCAAGTTTTGAGCAAATATCTCCTTCCGTTCGGCCTCAATGGCAAGAAGCTTGTGCATCCTCTCTGTTCGTCGCGGTCAATGGGAAAAGACGCTTATCTGCAATCTAGGTGTTTCTGCGTGCTGCGCCCGCCCAAAGAGTGCCCGAGTGAAAACGACAACGCAGTCATGTCAAGTGCCACTGTCTGCACCATCACAGCAAGTTTTGAGCAAATATCTCCTTCCGTTCGGCCGCAATGGCAAGAAGCTTGTGCATCTTCTCTGTTCGTCGCGGTCAATGGGAAAAGACGCTTATCTGCAATCTAGGTGTTTCTGTGTGCTGCGCCCGCCCAAAGAGTGCCCGGGTGAAAACGACAACGCAGGCATGTCGGGTGCCACTGTCTGCACCAGCACAGCAAGTTTTGAGCAAATGTCTCCTCCCGTTCGGCCGCAATGGCAAGAAGCTTGTGCATCTTCTCTGTTCGTCGCGGTCAATGGGAAAAGGCGCTTATCTGCAATCTAGGTGTTTCTGCGTGCTGCGCCCGCCCAAAGAGTGCCTGGGGGAAAACGACAACGCAGGCATGTCGGGTGCCACTGTCTGCACCAGCACAGCAAGTTTTGAGCAAATATCTCCTTCCGTTCGGCCGCAATGGCAAGAAGCTTGTGCATCTTCTCTGTTCGTCGCGGTCAATGGGAAAAGGCGCTTATCTGCAATCTAGGTGTTTCTGCGTGCTGCGCCCGCCCAAAGAGTGCCCGGGTGAAAACGACAACGCAGGCATGTCGGGTGCCACTGTCTGCACCAGCACAGCAAGTTTTGAGCAAATACCTCCTTCCGTTCGGCCGCAATGGCATGAAGCTTGTGCATCTTCTCTGTTCGTCGCGGTCAATGGGAAAAGGCGCTTATTTGCAATCTAGGTGTTTCTGCGTGCTGCGCCCGCCCAAAGAGTGCCCGGGTGAAAACGACAATGCAGGCATGTCGGGTGCCACTGTCTGCACCAGCACAGCAAGTTTTGAGCAAATATCTCCTTCCGTTCGGCCGCAATGGCAAGAAGCTTGTGCATCTTCTCTGTTCGTCGCGGTCAATGGGAAAAGGCGCTTATCTGCAATCTAGGTGTTTCTGCGTGCTGCGCCCGCCCACAGAGTGCCCGGGTGAAACCGACAACGCATGCATGTCGGGTGCCACTGTCTGCACCAGCACAGCAAGTTTTGAGCAAATATCTCCTTCCGTTCGGCCGCAATGGCAAGAAGCTTGTGCATCTTCACTGTTAGTCGCGGTCAATGGGAAAAGGCGCTTATCTGCAATCTAGGTGTTTCTGCGTGCTGCGCCCGCCCAAAGAGTGCCCGGGTGAAAACGACAACGCAGGCATGTCGGGTGCCACTGTCTGCACCAGCACAGCAAGTTTTGAGCAAATATCTCCTCCCGTTCGGCCGCAATGGCAAGAAGCTTGTGCATCTTCTCTGTTCGTCGCGGTCAATGGGAAAAGGCGCTTATCTGCAATCTAGGTGTTTCTGCGTGCTGCGCCCGCCCAAAGAGTGCCCGAGTGAAAACGACAACGCAGTCATGTCGGGTGCCACTGTCTGCACCATCACAGCAAGTTTTGAGCAAATATCTCCTTCCGTTCGGCCGCAATAGCAAGAAGCTTGTGCATCTTCTCTGTTCGTCGCGGTCAATGGGAAAAGACGCTTATCTGCAATCTAGGTGTTTCTGTGTGCTGCGCCCGCCCAAAGAGTGCCCGAGTGAAAACGACAACGCAGGCATGTCGGGTGCCACTGTCTGCACCAGCACAGCAAGTTTTGAGCAAATATCTCCTTCCGTTCGGCCGCAATGGCAAGAAGCTTGTGCATCTTCTCTGTTCGTCGCGGTCAATGGGAAAAGACGCTTATCTGCAATCTGGGGGGTTTCTGTGTGCTGCGCCCGCCCAAAGAGTGCCCGAGTGAAAACGACAACGCAGGCATGTCGGGTGCCACTGTCTGCACCAGCACAGCAAGTTTTGAGCAAATATCTCCTTCCGTTCGGCCGCAATGGCAAGAAGCTTGTGCATCTTCTCTGTTCGTCGCGGTCAATGGGAAAAGGCGCTTATCTGCAATCTAGGTGTTTCTGCGTGCTGCGCCCGCCCAAAGAGTGCCCGGGTGAAAACGACAACGCAGGCATGTCGGGTGCCACTGTCTGCACCAGCACAGCAAGTTTTGAGCAAATATCTCCTTCCGTTCGGCCGCAATGGCAAGAAGCTTGTGCATCTTCTCTGTTCGTCGCGGTCAATGGGAAAAGGCGCTTATCTGCAATCTAGGTGTTTCTGCGTGCTGCGCCCGCCCACAGAGTGCCCGGGTGAAACCGACAACGCATGCATGTCGGGTGCCACTGTCTGCACCAGCACAGCAAGTTTTGAGCAAATATCTCCTTCCGTTCGGCCGCAATGGCAAGAAGCTTGTGCATCTTCACTGTTAGTCGCGGTCAATGGGAAAAGGCGCTTATCTGCAATCTAGGTGTTTCTGCGTGCTGCGCCCGCCTAAAGAGTGCCCGGGTGAAAACGACAACGCAGGCATGTCGGGTGCCACTGTCTGCACCAGCACAGAAAGTTTTGAGCAAATATCTCCTTCCGTTCGGCCGCAATGGCAAGAAGCTTGTGCATCTTCTCTGTTCGTCGCGGTCAATGGGAAAAGGCGCTTATCTGCAATCTAGGTGTTTCTGCGTGCTGCGCCCGCCTAAAGAGTGCCCGGGTGAAAACGACAACGCAGGCATGTCGGGTGCCACTGTCTGCACCAGCACAGCAAGTTTTGAGCAAATATCTCCTTCCGTTCGGCCGCAATGGCAAGAAGCTTGTGCATCTTCTCTGTTCGTCGCGGTCAATGGGAAAAGGCGCTTATCTGCAATCTAGGTGTTTCTGCGTGCTGCGCCCGCCCAAAGAGTGCCCGAGTGAAAACGACAACGCAGGCATGTCGGGTGCCACTGTCTGCACCAGCACAGCAAGTTTTGAGCAAATATCTCCTTCCGTTCGGCCGCAATGGCAAGAAGCTTGTGCATCTTCTCTGTTCGTCGCGGTCAATGGGAAAAGGCGCTTATCTGCAATCTAGGTGTTTCTGCGTGCTGCGCCCGCCCAAAGAGTGCCCGGGTGAAAACGACAACGCAGGCATGTCGGGTGCCACTGTCTGCACCAGCACAGCAAGTTTTGAGCAAATATCTCCTTCCGTTCGGCCGCAATGGCAAGAAGCTTGTGCATCTTCACTGTTAGTCGCGGTCAATGGGAAAAGGCGCTTATCTGCAATCTAGGTGTTTCTGCGTGCTGCGCCCGCCCAAAGAGTGCCCGGGTGAAAACGACAACGCAGGCATGTCGGGTGCCACTGTCTGCACCAGCACAGCAAGTTTTGAGCAAATATCTCCTCCCGTTCGGCCGCAATGGCAAGAAGCTTGTGCATCTTCTCTGTTCGTCGCGGTCAATGGGAAAAGGCGCTTATCTGCAATCTAGGTGTTTCTGCGTGCTGCGCCCGCCCAAAGAGTGCCTGGGTGAAAACGACAACGCAGGCATGTCGGGTGCCACTGTCTGCACCAGCACAGCAAGTTTTGAGCAAATATCTCCTTCCGTTCGGCCGCAATGGCAAGAAGCTTGTGCATCTTCTCTGTTCGTCGCGGTCAATGGGAAAAGGCGCTTATCTGCAATCTAGGTGTTTCTGCGTGCTGCGCCCGCCCAAAGAGTGCCCGGGTGAAAACGACAACGCAGGCATGTCGGGTGCCACTGTCTGCACCAGCACAGCAAGTTTTGAGCAAATATCTCCTTCCGTTCGGCCGCAATGGCAAGAAGCTTGTGCATCTTCTCTGTTCGTCGCGGTCAATGGGAAAAGGCGCTTATCTGCAATCTAGGTGTTTCTGCGTGCTGCGCCCGCCCACAGAGTGCCCGGGTGAAACCGACAACGCATGCATGTCGGGTGCCACTGTCTGCACCAGCACAGCAAGTTTTGAGCAAATATCTCCTTCCGTTCGGCCGCAATGGCAAGAAGCTTGTGCATCTTCACTGTTAGTCGCGGTCAATGGGAAAAGGCGCTTATCTGCAATCTAGGTGTTTCTGCGTGCTGCGCCCGCCTAAAGAGTGCCCGGGTGAAAACGACAACGCAGGCATGTCGGGTGCCACTGTCTGCACCAGCACAGCAAGTTTTGAGCAAATATCTCCTTCCGTTCGGCCGCAATGGCAAGAAGCTTGTGCATCTTCACTGTTAGTCGCGGTCAATGGGAAAAGGCGCTTATCTGCAATCTAGGTGTTTCTGCGTGCTGCGCCCGCCCAAAGAGTGCCCGGGTGAAAACGACAACGCAGGCATGTCGGGTGCCACTGTCTGCACCAGCACAGCAAGTTTTGAGCAAATATCTCCTCCCGTTCGGCCGCAATGGCAAGAAGCTTGTGCATCTTCTCTGTTCGTCGCGGTCAATGGGAAAAGGCGCTTATCTGCAATCTAGGTGTTTCTGCGTGCTGCGCCCGCCCAAAGAGTGCCCGAGTGAAAACGACAACGCAGTCATGTCGGGTGCCACTGTCTGCACCATCACAGCAAGTTTTGAGCAAATATCTCCTTCCGTTCGGCCGCAATAGCAAGAAGCTTGTGCATCTTCTCTGTTCGTCGCGGTCAATGGGAAAAGACGCTTATCTGCAATCTAGGTGTTTCTGTGTGCTGCGCCCGCCCAAAGAGTGCCCGAGTGAAAACGACAACGCAGGCATGTCGGGTGCCACTGTCTGCACCAGCACAGCAAGTTTTGAGCAAATATCTCCTTCCGTTCGGCCGCAATGGCAAGAAGCTTGTGCATCTTCTCTGTTCGTCGCGGTCAATGGGAAAAGACGCTTATCTGCAATCTGGGGGGTTTCTGTGTGCTGCGCCCGCCCAAAGAGTGCCCGAGTGAAAACGACAACGCAGGCATGTCGGGTGCCACTGTCTGCACCAGCACAGCAAGTTTTGAGCAAATATCTCCTTCCGTTCGGCCGCAATGGCAAGAAGCTTGTGCATCTTCTCTGTTCGTCGCGGTCAATGGGAAAAGGCGCTTATCTGCAATCTAGGTGTTTCTGCGTGCTGCGCCCGCCCAAAGAGTGCCCGGGTGAAAACGACAACGCAGGCATGTCGGGTGCCACTGTCTGCACCAGCACAGCAAGTTTTGAGCAAATATCTCCTTCCGTTCGGCCGCAATGGCAAGAAGCTTGTGCATCTTCTCTGTTCGTCGCGGTCAATGGGAAAAGGCGCTTATCTGCAATCTAGGTGTTTCTGCGTGCTGCGCCCGCCCACAGAGTGCCCGGGTGAAACCGACAACGCATGCATGTCGGGTGCCACTGTCTGCACCAGCACAGCAAGTTTTGAGCAAATATCTCCTTCCGTTCGGCCGCAATGGCAAGAAGCTTGTGCATCTTCACTGTTAGTCGCGGTCAATGGGAAAAGGCGCTTATCTGCAATCTAGGTGTTTCTGCGTGCTGCGCCCGCCTAAAGAGTGCCCGGGTGAAAACGACAACGCAGGCATGTCGGGTGCCACTGTCTGCACCAGCACAGAAAGTTTTGAGCAAATATCTCCTTCCGTTCGGCCGCAATGGCAAGAAGCTTGTGCATCTTCTCTGTTCGTCGCGGTCAATGGGAAAAGGCGCTTATCTGCAATCTAGGTGTTTCTGCGTGCTGCGCCCGCCTAAAGAGTGCCCGGGTGAAAACGACAACGCAGGCATGTCGGGTGCCACTGTCTGCACCAGCACAGCAAGTTTTGAGCAAATATCTCCTTCCGTTCGGCCGCAATGGCAAGAAGCTTGTGCATCTTCTCTGTTCGTCGCGGTCAATGGGAAAAGGCGCTTATCTGCAATCTAGGTGTTTCTGCGTGCTGCGCCCGCCCAAAGAGTGCCCGAGTGAAAACGACAACGCAGGCATGTCGGGTGCCACTGTCTGCACCAGCACAGCAAGTTTTGAGCAAATATCTCCTTCCGTTCGGCCGCAATGGCAAGAAGCTTGTGCATCTTCTCTGTTCGTCGCGGTCAATGGGAAAAGGCGCTTATCTGCAATCTAGGTGTTTCTGCGTGCTGCGCCCGCCCAAAGAGTGCCCGGGTGAAAACGACAACGCAGGCATGTCGGGTGCCACTGTCTGCACCAGCACAGCAAGTTTTGAGCAAATATCTCCTTCCGTTCGGCCGCAATGGCAAGAAGCTTGTGCCTCTTCACTGTTAGTCGCGGTCAATGGGAAAAGGCGCTTATCTGCAATCTAGGTGTTTCTGCGTGCTGCGCCCGCCCAAAGAGTGCCCGGGTGAAAACGACAACGCAGGCATGTCGGGTGCCACTGTCTGCACCAGCACAGCAAGTTTTGAGCAAATATCTCCTCCCGTTCGGCCGCAATGGCAAGAAGCTTGTGCATCTTCTCTGTTCGTCGCGGTCAATGGGAAAAGGCGCTTATCTGCAATCTAGGTGTTTCTGCGTGCTGCGCCCGCCCAAAGAGTGCCTGGGTGAAAACGACAACGCAGGCATGTCGGGTGCCACTGTCTGCACCAGCACAGCAAGTTTTGAGCAAATATCTCCTTCCGTTCGGCCGCAATGGCAAGAAGCTTGTGCATCTTCTCTGTTCGTCGCGGTCAATGGGAAAAGGCGCTTATCTGCAATCTAGGTGTTTCTGCGTGCTGCGCCCGCCCAAAGAGTGCCCGGGTGAAAACGACAACGCAGGCATGTCGGGTGCCACTGTCTGCACCAGCACAGCAAGTTTTGAGCAAATATCTCCTTCCGTTCGGCCGCAATGGCAAGAAGCTTGTGCATCTTCTCTGTTCGTCGCGGTCAATGGGAAAAGGCGCTTATCTGCAATCTAGGTGTTTCTGCGTGCTGCGCCCGCCCACAGAGTGCCCGGGTGAAACCGACAACGCATGCATGTCGGGTGCCACTGTCTGCACCAGCACAGCAAGTTTTGAGCAAATATCTCCTTCCGTTCGGCCGCAATGGCAAGAAGCTTGTGCATCTTCACTGTTAGTCGCGGTCAATGGGAAAAGGCGCTTATCTGCAATCTAGGTGTTTCTGCGTGCTGCGCCCGCCTAAAGAGTGCCCGGGTGAAAACGACAACGCAGGCATGTCGGGTGCCACTGTCTGCACCAGCACAGAAAGTTTTGAGCAAATATCTCCTTCCGTTCGGCCGCAATGGCAAGAAGCTTGTGCATCTTCTCTGTTCGTCGCGGTCAATGGGAAAAGGCGCTTATCTGCAATCTAGGTGTTTCTGCGTGCTGCGCCCGCCTAAAGAGTGCCCGGGTGAAAACGACAACGCAGGCATGTCGGGTGCCACTGTCTGCACCAGCACAGCAAGTTTTGAGCAAATATCTCCTTCCGTTCGGCCGCAATGGCAAGAAGCTTGTGCATCTTCTCTGTTCGTCGCGGTCAATGGGAAAAGGCGCTTATCTGCAATCTAGGTGTTTCTGCGTGCTGCGCCCGCCCAAAGAGTGCCCGAGTGAAAACGACAACGCAGGCATGTCGGGTGCCACTGTCTGCACCAGCACAGCAAGTTTTGAGCAAATATCTCCTTCCGTTCGGCCGCAATGGCAAGAAGCTTGTGCATCTTCTCTGTTCGTCGCGGTCAATGGGAAAAGGCGCTTATCTGCAATCTAGGTGTTTCTGCGTGCTGCGCCCGCCCAAAGAGTGCCCGGGTGAAAACGACAACGCAGGCATGTCGGGTGCCACTGTCTGCACCAGCACAGCAAGTTTTGAGCAAATATCTCCTTCCGTTCGGCCGCAATGGCAAGAAGCTTGTGCATCTTCACTGTTAGTCGCGGTCAATGGGAAAAGGCGCTTATCTGCAATCTAGGTGTTTCTGCGTGCTGCGCCCGCCCAAAGAGTGCCCGGGTGAAAACGACAACGCAGGCATGTCGGGTGCCACTGTCTGCACCAGCACAGCAAGTTTTGAGCAAATATCTCCTCCCGTTCGGCCGCAATGGCAAGAAGCTTGTGCATCTTCTCTGTTCGTCGCGGTCAATGGGAAAAGGCGCTTATCTGCAATCTAGGTGTTTCTGCGTGCTGCGCCCGCCCAAAGAGTGCCTGGGTGAAAACGACAACGCAGGCATGTCGGGTGCCACTGTCTGCACCAGCACAGCAAGTTTTGAGCAAATATCTCCTTCCGTTCGGCCGCAATGGCAAGAAGCTTGTGCATCTTCTCTGTTCGTCGCGGTCAATGGGAAAAGGCGCTTATCTGCAATCTAGGTGTTTCTGCGTGCTGCGCCTGCCCAAAGAGTGACCGGGTTAAAACGACAACGCAGGCATGTCGGTTGCCACTGTCTGCACCAGCACAGCAAGTTTTGAGCAAATATCTCCTTCCGTTCGGCCGCAATGGCATGAAGCTTGTGCATCTTCTCTGTTCGTCGCGGTCAATGGGAAAAGGCGCTTATCTTCAATCTAGGTGTTTCTGCGTGCTGCGCCCGCCCAAAGAGTGACCGGGTTAAAACGACAACGCTGTCATGTCGGGTGCCACTGTCTGCACCAGCACAGCAATTTTTAAGCAAATATCTCCCTCCGTTCGGCCGCAATGGCAAGAAGCTTGTGCATCTTCTCTGTTCGTCGTGGTCAATGGGAAAAGGCGCTTATCTGCAATCTAGGTGTTTCTGCGAGCTGCGCCCGCCCAAAGAGTGCCTGGGTGAAAACGACAACGCAGGCATGTCGGGTGCCACTGTCTGCACCAGCACAGCAAGTTTTGAGCAAATATCTCCTTCCGTTCGGCCGCAATGGCAAGAAGCTTGTGCATCTTCTCTGTTCGTCGCGGTCAATGGGAAAAGGCGCTTATCTGCAATCTAGGTGTTTCTGCGTGCTGCGCCCGCCCAAAGAGTGACCGGGTGAAAACGACAACGCAGGCATGTCGGGTGCCACTGTCTGCACCAGCACAGCAGGTTTTGAGCAAATATCTCCTCCCGTTCGGCCGCAATGGCAAGAAGCTTGTGCATCTTCTCTGTTCGTCGCGGTCAATGGGAAAAGGCGCTTATCTGCAATCTAGGTGTTTCTGCGTGCTGCGCCCGCTCACAGAGTGCCCGGGTGAAAACGACAACGCATGCATGTCGGGTGCCACTGTCTGCACCAGCACAGCAAGTTTTGAGAAAATATCTCCTTCCGTTCGGCCGCAATGGCAAGAAGCTTGTGCATCTTCACTGATAGTCGCGGTCAATGGGAAAAGGCGCTTATCTGCAATCTAGGTGTTTCTGCGTGCTGCGCCCGCCTAAAGAGTGCCCGGGTGAAAACGACAACGCAGGCATGTCGAGTGCCACTGTCTGCACCAGCACAGCAAGTTTTGAGCAAATATCTCCTTCCGTTCAGCCGCAATGGCAAGAAGCTTGTGCATCTTCTCTGTTCGTCGCGGTCAATGGGAAAAGGCGCTTATCTGCAATCTAGGTGTTTCTGCGTGCTGCGCCTGCCCAAAGAGTGCCCGGGTGAAAACGACAACGCAGGCATGTCGGGTGCCACTGTCTGCACTAGCATAGCAAGTTTTGAGCAAATATCTCCTTCCGTTCGACCGCAATGGCAAGAAGCTTGTGCATCTTCTCTGATCGTCGCGGTCAATGGGAAAAGGCGCTTATCTGCAATCTAGGTGTTTCTGCGTGCTGCGCCCGCCCAAAGAGTGACCGGGTTAAAACGACAACGCAGGCATGTCGGGTGCCACTGTCTGCACCATCATAGCAAGTTTTGAGCAAATATCTCCTTCCGTTCGGCCTCAATGGCAAGAAGCTTGTGCATCCTCTCTGTTCGTCGCGGTCAATGGGAAAAGACGCTTATCTGCAATCTAGGTGTTTCTGCGTGCTGCGCCCGCCCAAAGAGTGCCCGAGTGAAAACGACAACGCAGTCATGTCAAGTGCCACTGTCTGCACCATCACAGCAAGTTTTGAGCAAATATCTCCTTCCGTTCGGCCGCAATGGCAAGAAGCTTGTGCATCTTCTCTGTTCGTCGCGGTCAATGGGAAAAGACGCTTATCTGCAATCTAGGTGTTTCTGTGTGCTGCGCCCGCCCAAAGAGTGCCCGAGTGAAAACGACAACGCAGGCATGTCGGGTGCCACTGTCTGCACCAGCACAGCAAGTTTTGAGCAAATATCTCCTTCCGTTCGGCCGCAATGGCAAGAAGCTTGTGCATCTTCTCTGTTCGTCGCGGTCAATGGGAAAAGGCGCTTATCTGCAATCTAGGTGTTTCTGCGTGCTGTGCCCACCCATAGAGTGCCCGGGTGAAAACGACAACGCAGGCATGTCGGGTGCCACTGTCTGCACCAGCACAGCAAGTTTTGAGCAAATATCTCCTCCCGTTCGGCCGCAATGGCAAGAAGCTTGTGCATCTTCTCTGTTCGTCGCGGTCAATGGGAAAAGGCGCTTATCTGCAATCTAGGTGTTTCTGCGTGCTGCGCCCGCCCAAAGAGTGCCCGGGTGAAAACGACAACGCAGGCATGTCGAGTGCCACTGTCTGCACCAGCACAGCTAGTTTTGAGCAAATATCTCCTTCCGTTCAGCCGCAATGGCAAGAAGCTTGTGCATCTTCTCTGTTCGTCGCGGTCAATGGGAAAAGGCGCTTATCTGCAATCTAGGTGTTTCTGCGTGCTGCGCCTGCCCAAAGAGTGCCCGGGTGAAAACGACAACGCAGGCATGTCGGGTGCCACTGTCTGCACTAGCACAGCAAGTTTTGAGCAAATATCTCCTTCCGTTCGACCGCAATGGCAAGAAGCTTGTGCATCTTCTCTGTTCGTCGCGGTCAATGGGAAAAGGCGCTTATCTGCAATCTAGGTGTTTCTGCGTGCTGCGCCCGCCCAAAGAGTGCCTGGGTGAAAACGACAACGCAGGCATGTCGGGTGCCACTGTCTGCACCAGCACAGCAAGTTTTGAGCAAATATCTCCTTCCGTTCGGCCGCAATGGCAAGAAGCTTGTGCATCTTCTCTGTTCGTCGCGGTCAATGGGAAAAGGCGCTTATCTGCAATCTAGGTGTTTCTGCGTGCTGCGCCCGCCCAAAGAGTGCCTGGGTTAAAACGACAACGCAGGCATGTCGGGTACCACTGTCTGCACCAGCACAGCAAGTTTTGAGCAAATATCTTCTTCCGTTCGGCCGCAATGGCAAGAAGCTTGTGCATCTTCTCTGTTCGTCGCGGTCAATGGGAAAAGGCGCTTATCTGCAATCTAGGTGTTTCTGCGTGCTGCGCCCGCCCAAAGAGTGCCCGGGTGAAAACGACAACGCAGGCATGTCGAGTGCCACTGTCTGCACCAGCACAGCTAGTTTTGAGCAAATATCTCCTTCCGTTCAGCCGCAATGGCAAGAAGCTTGTGCATCTTCTCTGTTCGTCGCGGTCAATGGGAAAAGGCGCTTATCTGCAATCTAGGTGTTTCTGCGTGCTGCGCCTGCCCAAAGAGTGCCCGGGTGAAAACGACAACGCAGGCATGTCGGGTGCCACTGTCTGCACTAGCACAGCAAGTTTTGAGCAAATATCTCCTTCCGTTCGACCGCAATGGCAAGAAGCTTGTGCATCTTCTCTGTTCGTCGCGGTCAATGGGAAAAGGCGCTTATCTGCAATCTAGGTGTTTCTGCGTGCTGCGCCCGCCCAAAGAGTGCCTGGGTGAAAACGACAACGCAGGCATGTCGGGTGCCACTGTCTGCACCAGCACAGCAAGTTTTGAGCAAATATCTCCTTCCGTTCGGCCGCAATGGCAAGAAGCTTGTGCATCTTCTCTGTTCGTCGCGGTCAATGGGAAAAGGAGCTTATCTGCAATCTAGGTGTTTCTGCGTGCTGCGCCCGCCCAAAGAGTGCCCGGGTGAAAACGACAATGCAGGCATGTCGGGTGCCACTGTCTGCACCAGCACAGCAAGTTTTGAGCAAATATCTCCTTCCGTTCGGCCGCAATGGCAAGAAGCTTGTGCATCTTCTCTGTTCGTCGCGGTCAATGGGAAAAGGCGCTTATCTGCAATCTAGGTGTTTCTGCGTGCTGCGCCCGCCCAAAGAGTGCCCGGGTGAAAACGACAACGCAGGCATGTCGGGTGCCAATGTCTGCACCAGCACAGCAAGTTTTGAGCAAATATCTCCTTCCGTTCGGCCGCAATGGCAAGAAGCTTGTGCATCTTCTCTGTTCGTCGCGGTCAATGGGAAAAGGCGCTTATCTGCAATCTAGGTGTTTCTGCGTGCTGCGCCCGCCCAAAGAGTGCCTGGGTTAAAACGACAACGCAGGCATGTCGGGTACCACTGTTCTGCACCAGCACAGCAAGTTTTGAGCAAATATCTTCTTCCGTTCGGCCGCAATGGCAAGAAGCTTGTGCATCTTCTCTGTTCGTCGCGGTCAATGGGAAAAGGCGCTTATCTGCAATCTAGGTGTTTCTGCGTGCTGCGCCCGCCCAAAGAGTGACCGGGTTAAAACGACAACGCAGGCATGTCGGGTGCCACTGTCTGCACCAGCACAGCAAGTTTTGAGCAAATATCTCCTTCCGTTCGGCCGCAATGGCAAGAAGCTTGTGCATCTTCTCTGTTCGTCGCGGTCAATGGGAAAAGGCGCTTATCTTCAATCTAGGTGTTTCTGCGTGCTGCGCCCGCCCAAAGAGTGACCGGGTTAAAACGACAACGCAGGCATGTCGGTTGCCACTGTCTGCACCAGCACAGCAATTTTTAAGCAAATATCTCCCTCCGTTCGGCCGCAATGGCAAGAAGCTTGTGCATCTTCTCTGTTCGTCGTGGTCAATGGGAAAAGGCGCTTATCTGCAATCTAGGTGTTTCTGCGAGCTGCGCCCGCCCAAAGAGTGCCTGGGTGAAAACGACAACGCAGGCATGTCGGGTGCCACTGTCTGCACCAGCACAGCAAGTTTTGAGCAAATATCTCCTTCCGTTCGGCTGCAATGGCAAGAAGCTTGTGCATCTTCTCTGTTCGTCGCGGTCAATGGGAAAAGGCGCTTATCTGCAATCTAGGTGTTTCTGCGTGCTGCGCCCGCCCAAAGAGTGCCCGGGTGAAAACGACAACGCAGGCATGTCGGGTGCCACTGTCTGCACCAGCACAGAAAGTTTTGAGCAAATATCTCCTTCCGTTCGGCCGCAATGGCAAGAAGCTTGTGCATCTTCTCTGTTCGTCGCGGTCAATGGGAAAAGGCGCTTATCTGCAATCTAGGTGTTTCTGCGTGCTGCGCCCGCCTAAAGAGTGCCCGGGTGAAAACGACAACGCAGGCATGTCGGGTGCCACTGTCTGCACCAGCACAGCAAGTTTTGAGCAAATATCTCCTTCCGTTCGGCCGCAATGGCAAGAAGCTTGTGCATCTTCTCTGTTCGTCGCGGTCAATGGGAAAAGGCGCTTATCTGCAATCTAGGTGTTTCTGCGTGCTGCGCCCGCCCAAAGAGTGCCCGGGTGAAAATGACAACGCAGGCATGTCGGGTGCCACTGTCTGCACCAGCACAGCAAGTTTTGAGCAAATATCTCCTTCCGTTCGACCGCAATGGCAAGAAGCTTGTGCATCTTCTCTGTTCGTCGCGGTCAATGGGAAAAGGCGCTTATCTGCAATCTAGGTGTTTCTGCGTGCTGCGCCCGCCCAAAGAGTGACCGGGTTAAAACGACAACGCAGGCATGTCGGGTGCCACTGTCTGCACCATCACAGCAAGTTTTGAGCAAATATCTCCTTCCGTTCGGCCTCAATGGCAAGAAGCTTGTGCATCCTCTCTGTTCGTCGCGGTCAATGGGAAAAGACGCTTATCTGCAATCTAGGTGTTTCTGCGTGCTGCGCCCGCCCAAAGAGTGCCCGAGTGAAAACGACAACGCAGTCATGTCGGGTGCCACTGTCTGCACCATCACAGCAAGTTTTGAGCAAATATCTTCTTCCGTTCGGCCGCAATGGCAAGAAGCTTGTGCATCTTCTCTGTTCGTCGCGGTCAATGGGAAAAGACGCTTATCTGCAATCTAGGTGTTTCTGTGTGCTGCGCCCGCCTAAAGAGTGCCCGAGTGAAAACGACAACGCAGGCATGTCGGGTGCCACTGTCTGCACCAGCACAGCAAGTTTTGAGCAAATATCTCCTTCCGTTCGGCCGCAATGGCAAGAAGCTTGTGCATCTTCTCTGTTCGTCGCGGTCAATGGGAAAAGGCGCTTATCTGCAATCTAGGTGTTTCTGCGTGCTGCGCCCGCCCAAAGAGTGTCCGGGTGAAAACGACAACGCAGGCATGTCGGGTGCCACTGTCTGCACCAGCACAGCAAGTTTTGAGCAAATATCTCCTTCCGTTCGGCCGCAATGGCAAGAAGCTTGTGCATCTTCTCTGTTCGTCGCGGTCAATGGGAAAAGGCGCGTATCTGCAATCTAGGTGTTTCTGCGTGCTGCGCCCGCCCAAAGAGTGCCCGGGTGAAAACGACAACGCAGGCATGTCGGGTGCCACTGTCTGCACCAGCACAGCAAGTTTTGAGCAAATATCTCCTTCCGTTCGGCCGCAATGGCAAGAAGCTTGTGCATCTTCTCTGTTCGTCGCGGTCAATGGGAAAAGACGCTTATCTGCAATCTAGGTGTTTCTGTGTGCTGCGCCCGCCCAAAGAGTGCCCGAGTGAAAACGACAACGCAGGCATGTCGGGTGCCACTGTCTGCACCAGCACAGCAAGTTTTGAGCAAATATCTCCTTCCGTTCGGCCGCAATGGCAAGAAGCTTGTGCATCTTCTCTGTTCGTCGCGGTCAAAGAGAAAAGGCGCTTATCTGCAATCTAGGTGTTTCTGCGTGCTGCGCCCGCCCAAAGAGTGCCCGGGTGAAAACGACAACGCAGGCATGTCGGGTGCCACTGTCTGCACCAGCACAGCAAGTTTTGAGCAAATATCTCCTTCCGTTCGGCCGCAATGGCAAGAAGCTTGTGCATCTTCTCTGTTCGTCGCGGTCAATGGGAAAAGGCGCTTATCTGCAATCTAGGTGTTTCTGCGTGCTGCGCCCGCCCAAAGAGTGCCCGGGTGAAAACGACAATGCATGCATGTCGGGTGCCACTGTCTGCACCAGCACAGCAAGATTTGAGCAAATATCTCCTTCCGTTCGGCCGCAATGGCAAGAAGCTTGTGCATCTTCTCTGTTCGTCGCGGTCAATGGGAAAAGGCGCTTATCTGCAATCTAGGTGTTTCTGCGTGCTGCGCCCGCCCAAAGAGTGCCCAGGTGAAAACGACAACGCAGGCATGTCGGGTGCCACTGTCTGCACCAGCACAGCAAGATTTGAGCAAATATCTCCTTCCGTTCGGCCGCAATGGCAAGAAGCTTGTGCATCTTCTCTGTTCGTCGCGGTCAATGGGAAAAGGCGCTTATCTGCAATCTAGGTGTTTCTGCGTGCTGCGCCCGCCCAAAGAGTGCCCGGGTGAAAACGACAACGCATGCATGTCGGGTGCCACTGTCTGCACCAGCACAGCAAGTTTTGAGCAAATATCTCCTTCCGTTCGGCCGCAATGGCAAGAAGCTTGTGCATCTTCTCTGTTCGTCGCGGTCAATGGGAAAAGGCGCTTATCTGCAATCTAGGTGTTTCTGCGTGCTGCGCCCGCCCAAAGAGTGCCTGGGTGAAAACGACAACGCAGGCATGTCGAGTGCCACTGTCTGCACCAGCACAGCAAGTTTTGAGCAAATATCTCCTTCCGTTCAGCCGCAATGGCAAGAAGCTTGTGCATCTTCTCTGTTCGTCGCGGTCAATGGGAAAAGGCGCTTATCTGCAATCTAGGTGTTTCTGCGTGCTGCGCCCGCCCAAAGAGTGCCCGGGTGAAAACGACAACGCAGGCATGTCGGGTGCCACTGTCTGCACCAGCACAGCAAGTTTTGAGCAAATATCTCCTTCCGTTCGGCCGCAATGGCAAGAAGCTTGTGCATCTTCTCTGTTCGTCGCGGTCAATGGGAAAAGGCGCTTATCTGCAATCTAGGTGTTTCTGCGTGCTGCGCCCGCCCAAAGACTGACCGGGTTAAAACGACAACGCAGGCATGTCGGGTGCCAATGTCTGCACCATCACAGCAAGTTTTGAGCAAATATCTCCTTCTGTTCGGCCTCAATGGCAAGAAGCTTGTGCATCCTCTCTGTTCGTCGCGGTCAATGTGAAAAGACGCTTATCTGCAATCTAGGTGTTTCTGCGTGCTGCGCCCGCCCAAAGAGAGCCCGAGTGAAAACGACAACGCAGTCATGTCGGGTGCCACTGTCTGCACCATCACAGCAAGTTTTGAGCAAATATCTCCTTCCTTTCGGCCGCAATGGCAAGAAGCTTGTGCATCTTCTCTGTTCGTCGCGGTCAATGGGAAAAGACGCTTATCTGCAATCTAGGTGTTTCTGTGTGCTGCGCCCGCCCAAAGAGTGCCCGAGTGAAAACGACAACGCAGGCATGTCGGGTGCCACTGTCTGCACCAGCACAGCAAGTTTTGAGCAAATATCTCCTTCCGTTCGGCCGCAATGGCAAGAAGCTTGTGCATCTTCTCTGTTCGTCGCGGTCAATGGGAAAAGGCGCTTATCTGCAATCTAGGTGTTTCTGCGTGCTGCGCCCGCCCAAAGAGTGTCCGGGTGAAAACGACAACGCAGGCATGTCGGGTGCCACTGTCTGCACCAGCACAGCAAGTTTTGAGCAAATATCTCCTTCCGTTCGGCCGCAATGGCAAGAAACTTGTGCATCTTCTCTGTTCGTCGCGGTCAATGGGAAAAGGCGCTTATCTGCAATCTAGGTGTTTCTGCGTGCTGCGCCCGCCCACAGAGTGCCCGGGTGAAACCGACAACGCATGCATGTCGGGTGCCACTGTCTGCACCAGCACAGCAAGTTTTGAGCAAATATCTCCTTCCGTTCGGCCGCAATGGCAAGAAGCTTGTGCATCTTCACTGTTAGTCGCGGTCAATGGGAAAAGGCGCTTATCTGCAATCTAGGTGTTTCTGCGTGCTGCGCCCGCCCAAAGAGTGACCGGGTTAAAACGACAACGCAGGCATGTCGGGTGCCAATGTCTGCACCAGCACAGCAAGTTTTGAGCAAATATCTCCCTCCGTTCGGCCGCAATGGCAAGAAGCTTGTGCATCTTCTCTGTTCGTCGTGGTCAATGGGAAAAGGCGCTTATCTGCAATCTAGGTGTTTCTGCGAGCTGCGCCCGCCCAAAGAGTGCCTGGGTGAAAACGACAACGCAGGCATGTCGGGTGCCACTGTCTGCACCAGCACAGCAAGTTTTGAGCAAATATCTCCTTCCGTTCGGCCGCAATGGCAAGAAGCTTGTGCATCTTCTCTGTTCGTCGCGGTCAATGGGAAAAGGCGCTTATCTGCAATCTAGGTGTTTCTGCGTGCTGCGCCCGCCCAAAGAGTGCCCGGGTGAAAACGACAACGCAGGCATGTCGGGTGCCACTGTCTGCACCAGCACAGCAAGTTTTGAGCAAATATCTCCTCCCGTTCGGCCGCAATGGCAAGAAGCTTGTGCATCTTCTCTGTTCGTCGCGGTCAATGGGAAAAGGCGCTTATCTGCAATCTAGGTGTTTCTGCGTGCTGCGCCCGCCCAAAGAGTGCCTGGGTGAAAACGACAACGCAGGCATGTCGGGTGCCACTGTCTGCACCAGCACAGCAAGTTTTGAGCAAATATCTCCTTCCGTTCGGCCGCAATGGCAAGAAGCTTGTGCATCTTCTCTGTTCGTCGCGGTCAATGGGAAAAGGCGCTTATCTGCAATCTAGGTGTTTCTGCGTGCTGCGCCCGCCCAAAGAGTGCCCGGGTGAAAACGACAACGCAGGCATGTCGGGTGCCAATGTCTGCACCAGCACAGCAAGTTTTGAGCAAATATCTCCTTCCGTTCGGCCGCAATGGCAAGAAGCTTGTGCATGTTCTCTGTTCGTCGCGGTCAATGGGAAAAGGCGCTTATCTTCAATCTAGGTGTTTCTGCGTGCTGCGCTCGCCCAAAGAGTGACCGGGTTAAAACGACAACGCAGTCATGTCGGGTGCCACTGTCTGCACCAGCACAGCAATTTTTAAGCAAATATCTCCCTCCGTTCGGCCGCAATGGCAAGAAGCTTGTGCATCTTCTCTGTTCGTCGTGGTCAATGGGAAAAGGCGCTTATCTGCAATCTAGGTGTTTCTGCGAGCTGCGCCCGCCCAAATAGTGCCTGGGTGAAAACGACAACGCAGGCATGTCGGGTGCCACTGTCTGCACCAGCACAGCAAGTTTTGAGCAAATATCTCCTTCCGTTCGGCCGCAATGGCAAGAAGCTTGTGCATCTTCTCTGTTCGTCGCGGTCAATGGGAAAAGGCGCTTATCTGCAATCTAGGTGTTTCTGCGTGCTGCGCCCGCCCAAAGAGTGCCCGGGTGAAAACGACAACGCAGGCATGTCGGGTGCCACTGTCTGCACCAGCACAGCAAGTTTTGAGCAAATATCTCCTTCCGTTCGGCCGCAATGGCAAGAAGCTTGTGCATCTTCTCTCTTCGTCGCGGTCAATGGGAAAAGGCGCTTATCTGCAATCTAGGTGTTTCTGCGTGCTGCGCCCGCTCACAGAGTGCCCGGGTGAAAACGACAACGCATGCATGTCGGGTGCCACTGTCTGCACCAGCACAGCAAGTTTTGAGAAAATATCTCCTTCCGTTCGGCCGCAATGGCAAGAAGCTTGTGCATCTTCACTGATAGTCGCGGTCAATGGGAAAAGGCGCTTATCTGCAATCTAGGTGTTTCTGCGTGCTGCGCCCGCCTAAAGAGTGCCCGGGTGAAAACGACAACGCAGGCATGTCGAGTGCCACTGTCTGCACCAGCACAGCAAGTTTTGAGCAAATATCTCCTTCCGTTCAGCCGCAATGGCAAGAAGCTTGTGCATCTTCTCTGTTCGTCGCGGTCAATGGGAAAAGGCGCTTATCTGCAATCTAGGTGTTTCTGCGTGCTGCGCCCGCCCAAAGAGTGCCCGGGTGAAAACGACAACGCAGGCATGTCGGGTGCCACTGTCTGCACCAGCACAGCAAGTTTTGAGCAAATATCTCCTTCCGTTCGGCCGCAATGGCAAGAAGCTTGTGCATCTTCTCTGTTCGTCGCGGTCAATGGGAAAAGGCGCTTATCTGCAATCTAGGTGTTTCTGCGAGCTGCGCCCGCCCAAAGAGTGCCTGGGTGAAAACGACAACGCAGGCATGTCGGGTGCCACTGTCTGCACCAGCACAGCAAGTTTTGAGCAAATATCTCCTCCCGTTCGGCCGCAATGGCAAGAAGCTTGTGCATCTTCTCTGTTCGTCGCGGTCAATGGGAAAAGGCGCTTATCTGCAATCTAGGTGTTTCTGCGTGCTGCGCCCGCCCAAAGAGTGCCTGGGTGAAAACGACAACGCAGGCATGTCGGGTGCCACTGTCTGCACCAGCACAGCAAGTTTTGAGCAAATATCTCCTTCCGTTCGGCCGCAATGGCAAGAAGCTTGTGCATCTTCTCTGTTCGTCGCGGTCAATGGGAAAAGGCGCTTATCTGCAATCTAGGTGTTTCTGCGTGCTGCGCCCGCCCAAAGAGTGACCGGGTTAAAACGACAACGCAGGCATGTCGGTTGCCACTGTCTGCACCAGCACAGCAAGTTTTGAGCAAATACCTCCTTCCGTTCGGCCGCAATGGCATGAAGCTTGTGCATCTTCTCTGTTCGTCGCGGTCAATGGGAAAAGGAGCTTATCTGCAATCTAGGTGTTTCTGCGTGCTGCGCCTGCCCAAAGAGTGCCCGGGTGAAAACGACAATGCAGGCATGTCGGGTGCCACTGTCTGCACCAGCACAGCAAGTTTTGAGCAAATATCTCCTTCCGTTCGGCCGCAATGGCAAGAAGCTTGTGCATCTTCTCTGTTCGTCGCGGTCAATGGGAAAAGGCGCTTATCTGCAATCTAGGTGTTTCTGCGTGCTGCGCCCGCCCAAAGAGTGCCCGGGTGAAAACGACAACGCAGGCATGTCGGGTGCCAATGTCTGCACCAGCACAGCAAGTTTTGAGCAAATATCTCCTTCCGTTCGGCCGCAATGGCAAGAAGCTTGTGCATCTTCTCTGTTCGTCGCGGTCAATGGGAAAAGGCGCTTATCTTCAATCTAGGTGTTTCTGCGTGCTGCGCCCGCCCAAAGAGTGACCGGGTTAAAACGACAACGCAGTCATGTCGGGTGCCACTGTCTGCACCAGCACAGCAATTTTTAAGCAAATATCTCCCTCCGTTCGGCCGCAATGGCAAGAAGCTTGTGCATCTTCTCTGTTCGTCGTGGTCAATGGGAAAAGGCGCTTATCTGCAATCTAGGTGTTTCTGCGAGCTGCGCCCGCCCAAATAGTGCCTGGGTGAAAACGACAACGCAGGCATGTCGGGTGCCACTGTCTGCACCAGCACAGCAAGTTTTGAGCAAATATCTCCTTCCGTTCGGCCGCAATGGCAAGAAGCTTGTGCATCTTCTCTGTTCGTCGCGGTCAATGGGAAAAGGCGCTTATCTGCAATCTAGGTGTTTCTGCGTGCTGCGCCCGCCCAAAGAGTGCCCGGGTGAAAACGACAACGCAGGCATGTCGGGTGCCACTGTCTGCACCAGCACAGCAAGTTTTGAGCAAATATCTCCTTCCGTTCGGCCGCAATGGCAAGAAGCTTGTGCATCTTCTCTGTTCGTCGCGGTCAATGGGAAAAGGCGCTTATCTGCAATCTAGGTGTTTCTGCGTGCTGCGCCCGCTCACAGAGTGCCCGGGTGAAAACGACAACGCATGCATGTCGGGTGCCACTGTCTGCACCAGCACAGCAAGTTTTGAGAAAATATCTCCTTCCGTTCGGCCGCAATGGCAAGAAGCTTGTGCATCTTCACTGATAGTCGCGGTCAATGGGAAAAGGCGCTTATCTGCAATCTAGGTGTTTCTGCGTGCTGCGCCCGCCTAAAGAGTGCCCGGGTGAAAACGACAAGGCAGGCATGTCGAGTGCCACTGTCTGCACCAGCACAGCAAGTTTTGAGCAAATATCTCCTTCCGTTCAGCCGCAATGGCAAGAAGCTTGTGCATCTTCTCTGTTCGTCGCGGTCAATGGGAAAAGGCGCTTATCTGCAATCTAGGTGTTTCTGCGTGCTGCGCCTGCCCAAAGAGTGCCCGGGTGAAAACGACAACGCAGGCATGTCGGGTGCCACTGTCTGCACTAGCATAGCAAGTTTTGAGCAAATATGTCCTTCCGTTCGACCGCAATGGCAAGAAGCTTGTGCATCTTCTCTGTTCGTCGCGGTCAATGGGAAAAGGCGCTTATCTGCAATCTAGGTGTTTCTGCGTGCTGCGCCCGCCCAAAGAGTGACCGGGTTAAAACGACAACGCAGGCATGTCGGGTGCCACTGTCTGCACCATCACAGCAAGTTTTGAGCAAATATCTCCTTCCGTTCGGCCTCAATGGCAAGAAGCTTGTGCATCCTCTCTGTTCGTCGCGGTCAATGGGAAAAGACGCTTATCTGCAATCTAGGTGTTTCTGCGTGCTGCGCCCGCCCAAAGAGTGCCCGAGTGAAAACGACAACGCAGTCATGTCGGGTGCCACTGTCTGCACCATCACAGCAAGTTTTGAGCAAATATCTCCTTCCGTTCGGCCGCAATGGCAAGAAGCTTGTGCATCTTCTCTGTTCGTCGCGGTCAATGGGAAAAGGCGCTTATCTGCAATCTAGGTGTTTCTGCGTGCTGCGCCCGCCCAAAGAGTGCCCGGGTGAAAACGACAACGCAGGCATGTCGGGTGCCACTGTCTGCACCAGCACAGCAAGTTTTGAGCAAATATCTCCTTCCGTTCGGCCGCAATGGCAAGAAACTTGTGCATCTTCTCTGTTCGTCGCGGTCAATGGGAAAAGGCGCTTATCTGCAATCTAGGTGTTTCTGCGTGCTGCGCCCGCCCACAGAGTGCCCGGGTGAAACCGACAACGCATGCTTGTCGGGTGCCACTGTCTGCACCAGCACAGCAAGTTTTGAGCAAATATCTCCTTCCGTTCGGCCGCAATGGCAAGAAGCTTGTGCATCTTCACTGTTAGTCGCGGTCAATGGGAAAAGGCGCTTATCTGCAATCTAGGTGTTTCTGCGTGCTGCGCCCGCCTTAAGAGTGCCCGGGTGAAAACGACAACGCAGGCATGTCGGGTGCCACTGTCTGCACCAGCACAGCAAGTTTTGAGCAAATATCTCCTCCCGTTCGGCCGCAATGGCAAGAAGCTTGTGCATCTTCTCTGTTCGTCGCGGTCAATGGGAAAAGGCGCTTATCTGCAATCTAGGTGTTTCTGCGTGCTGCGCCCGCCCAAAGAGTGCCCGGGTGAAAACGACAACGCAGGCATGTCGAGTGCCACTGTCTGCACCAGCACAGCTAGTTTTGAGCAAATATCTCCTTCCGTTCAGCCGCAATGGCAAGAAGCTTGTGCATCTTCTCTGTTCGTCGCGGTCAATGGGAAAGGGCGCTTATCTGCAATCTAGGTGTTTCTGCGTGCTGCGCCTGCCCAAAGAGTGCCCGGGTGAAAACGACAACGCAGGCATGTCGGGTGCCACTGTCTGCACTAGCATAGCAAGTTTTGAGCAAATATCTCCTTCCGTTCGACCGCAATGGCAAGAAGCTTGTGCATCTTCTCTGTTCGTCGCGGTCAATGGGAAAAGGCGCTTATCTGCAATCTAGGTGTTTCTGCGTGCTGCGCCCGCCCAAAGAGTGACCGGGTTAAAACGACAACGCAGGCATGTCGGTTGCCACTGTCTGCACCAGCACAGCAATTTTTAAGCAAATATCTCCCTCCGTTCGGCCGCAATGGCAAGAAGCTTGTGCATCTTCTCTGTTCGTCGTGGTCAATGGGAAAAGGCGCTTATCTGCAATCTAGGTGTTTCTGCGAGCTGCGCCCGCCCAAAGAGTGCCTGGGTGAAAACGACAACGCAGGCATGTCGGGTGCCACTGTCTGCACCAGCACAGCAAGTTTTGAGCAAATATCTCCTTCCGTTCGGCCGCAATGGCAAGAAGCTTGTGCATCTTCTCTGTTCGTCGCGGTCAGTGGGAAAAGGCGCTTATCTGCAATCTAGGTGTTTCTGCGTGCTGCGCCCGCCCAAAGAGTGCCCGGGTGAAAACGACAACGCAGGCATGTCGGGTGCCACTGTCTGCACCAGCACAGCAAGTTTTGAGCAAATATCTCCTTCCGTTCGGCCGCAATGGCAAGAAGCTTGTGCATCTTCTCTGTTCGTCGCGGTCAATGGGAAAAGGCGCTTATCTGCAATCTAGGTGTTTCTGCGTGCTGCGCCCGCCTAAAGAGTGTTCGGGTGAAAACGACAACGCAGGCATGTCGGGTGCCACTGTCTGCACCAGCACAGCAAGTTTTGAGCAAATATCTCCTTCCGTTCGGCCGCAATGGCAAAAAGCTTGTGCATCTTCTCTGTTCGTCGCGGTCAATGGGAAAAGGCGCTTATCTGCAATCTAGGTGTTTCTGCGTGCTGCGCCCGCCCAAAGAGTGCCCGGGTGAAAATGACAACGCAGGCATGTCGATTGCCACTGTCTGCACCAGCACAGCAAGTTTTGAGCAAATATCTCCTTCCGTTCGGCCGCAATGGCAAGAAGCTTGTGCATCTTCTCTGTTCGTCGCGGTCAATGGGAAAAGGCGCTTATCTGCAATCTAGGTGTTTCTGCGTGCTGCGCCCGCCTTAAGAGTGCCCGGGTGAAAACGACAACGCAGGCATGTCGGGTGCCACTGTCTGCACCAGCACAGCAAGTTTTGAGCAAATATCTCCTCCCGTTCGGCCGCAATGGCAAGAAGCTTGTGCATCTTCTCTGTTCGTCGCGGTCAATGGGAAAAGGCGCTTATCTGCAATCTAGGTGTTTCTGCGTGCTGCGCCCGCCCAAAGAGTGCCCGGGTGAAAACGACAACGCAGGCATGTCGAGTGCCACTGTCTGCACCAGCACAGCTAGTTTTGAGCAAATATCTCCTTCCGTTCAGCCGCAATGGCAAGAAGCTTGTGCATCTTCTCTGTTCGTCGCGGTCAATGGGAAAAGGCGCTTATCTGCAATCTAGGTGTTTCTGCGTGCTGCGCCTGCCCAAAGAGTGCCCGGGTGAAAACGACAACGCAGGCATGTCGGGTGCCACTGTCTGCACTAGCATAGCAAGTTTTGAGCAAATATCTCCTTCCGTTCGACCGCAATGGCAAGAAGCTTGTGCATCTTCTCTGTTCGTCGCGGTCAATGGGAAAAGGCGCTTATCTGCAATCTAGGTGTTTCTGCGTGCTGCGCCCGCCCAAAGAGTGACCGGGTTAAAACGACAACGCAGGCATGTCGGTTGCCACTGTCTGCACCAGCACAGCAATTTTTAAGCAAATATCTCCCTCCGTTCGACCGCAATGGCAAGAAGCTTGTGCATCTTCTCTGTTCGTCGTGGTCAATGGGAAAAGGCGCTTATCTGCAATCTAGGTGTTTCTGCGAGCTGCGCCCGCCCAAAGAGTGCCTGGGTGAAAACGACAACGCAGGCATGTCGGGTGCCACTGTCTGCACCAGCACAGCAAGTTTTGAGCAAATATCTCCTTCCGTTCGGCCGCAATGGCAAGAAGCTTGTGCATCTTCTCTGTTCGTCGCGGTCAGTGGGAAAAGGCGCTTATCTGCAATCTAGGTGTTTCTGCGTGCTGCGCCCGCCCAAAGAGTGCCCGGGTGAAAACGACAACGCAGGCATGTCGGGTGCCACTGTCTGCACCAGCACAGCAAGTTTTGAGCAAATATCTCCTTCCGTTCGGCCGCAATGGCAAGAAGCTTGTGCATCTTCTCTGTTCGTCGCGGTCAATGGGAAAAGGCGCTTATCTGCAATCTAGGTGTTTCTGCGTGCTGCGCCCGCCTAAAGAGTGTTCGGGTGAAAACGACAACGCAGGCATGTCGGGTGCCACTGTCTGCACCAGCACAGCAAGTTTTGAGCAAATATCTCCTTCCGTTCGGCCGCAATGGCAAAAAGCTTGTGCATCTTCTCTGTTCGTCGCGGTCAATGGGAAAAGGCGCTTATCTGCAATCTAGGTGTTTCTGCGTGCTGCGCCCGCCCAAAGAGTGCCCGGGTGAAAATGACAACGCAGGCATGTCGGGTGCCACTGTCTGCACCAGCACAGCAAGTTTTGAGCAAATATCTCCTTCCGTTCGGCCGCAATGGCAAGAAGCTTGTGCATCTTCTCTGTTCGTCGCGGTCAATGGGAAAAGGCGCTTATCTGCAATCTAGGTGTTTCTGCGTGCTGCGCCCGCCTAAAGAGTGCCCGGGTGAAAACGACAACGCAGGCATGTCGGGTGCCACTGTCTGCACCAGCACAGCAAGTTTTGAGCAAATATCTCCTTCCGTTCGGCCGCAATGGCAAGAAGCTTGTGCATCTTCTCTGTTCGTCGCGGTCAGTGGGAAAAGGCGCTTATCTGCAATCTAGGTGTTTCTGCGTGCTGCGCCCGCCCAAAGAGTGCCCGGGTGAAAACGACAACGCAGGCATGTCGGGTGCCACTGTCTGCACCAGCACAGCAAGTTTTGAGCAAATATCTCCTTCCGTTCGGCCGCAATGGCAAGAAGCTTGTGCATCTTCTCTGTTCGTCGCGGTCAATGGGAAAAGGCGCTTATCTGCAATCTAGGTGTTTCTGCGTGCTGCGCCCGCCTAAAGAGTGTTCGGGTGAAAACGACAACGCAGGCATGTCGGGTGCCACTGTCTGCACCAGCACAGCAAGTTTTGAGCAAATATCTCCTTCCGTTCGGCCGCAATGGCAAAAAGCTTGTGCATCTTCTCTGTTCGTCGCGGTCAATGGGAAAAGGCGCTTATCTGCAATCTAGGTGTTTCTGCGTGCTGCGCCCGCCCAAAGAGTGCCCGGGTGAAAATGACAACGCAGGCATGTCGGGTGCCACTGTCTGCACCAGCACAGCAAGTTTTGAGCAAATATCTCCTTCCGTTCGGCCGCAATGGCAAGAAGCTTGTGCATCTTCTCTGTTCGTCGCGGTCAATGGGAAAAGGCGCTTATCTGCAATCTAGGTGTTTCTGCGTGCTGCGCCCGCCTAAAGAGTGCCCGGGTGAAAACGACAACGCAGGCATGTCGGGTGCCACTGTCTGCACCAGCACAGCAAGTTTTGAGCAAATATCTCCTTCCGTTCGGCCGCAATGGCAAGAAGCTTGTGCATCTTCTCTGTTCGTCGCGGTCAATGGGAAAAGGCGCTTATCTGCAATCTAGGTGTTTCTGCGTGCTGCGCCCGCCCAAAGAGTGCCCGGGTGAAAACGACAACGCAGGCATGTCGGGTGCCACTGTCTGCACCAGCACAGCAAGTTTTGAGCAAATATCTCCTTCCGTTCGGCCGCAATGGCAAGAAGCTTGTGCATCTTCTCTGTTCGTCGCGGTCAATGGGAAAAGGCGCTTATCTGCAATCTAGGTGTTTCTGCGTGCTGCGCCCGCCTAAAGAGTGCCCGGGTGAAAACGACAACGCAGGCATGTCGGGTGCCACTGTCTGCACCATCACAGCAAGTTTTGAGCAAATATCTCCTTCCGTTCGGCCTCAATGGCAAGAAGCTTGTGCATCCTCTCTGTTCGTCGCGGTCAATGGGAAAAGACGCTTATCTGCAATCTAGGTGTTTCTGCGTGCTGCGCCCGCCCAAAGAGTGCCCGAGTGAAAACGACAACGCAGTCATGTCGGGTGCCACTGTCTGCACCATCACAGCAAGTTTTGAGCAAATATCTCCTTCCGTTCGGCCGCAATGGCAAGAAGCTTGTGCATCTTCTCTGTTCGTCGCGGTCAATGGGAAAAGACGCTTATCTGCAATCTAGGTGTTTCTGTGTGCTGCGCCCGCCCAAAGAGTGCCCGAGTGAAAACGACAACGCAGGCATGTCGGGTGCCACTGTCTGCACCAGCACAGCAAGTTTTGAGCAAATATCTCCTTCCGTTCGGCCGCAATGGCAAGAAGCTTGTGCATCTTCTCTGTTCGTCGCGGTCAATGGGAAAAGGCGCTTATCTGCAATCTAGGTGTTTCTGCGTGCTGCGCCCGCCCAAAGAGTGTCCGGGTGAAAACGACAACGCAGGCATGTCGGGTGCCACTGTCTGCACCAGCACAGCAAGTTTTGAGCAAATATCTCCTTCCGTTCGGCCGCAATGGCAAGAAGCTTGTGCATCTTCTCTGTTCGTCGCGGTCAATGGGAAAAGGCGCTTATCTGCAATCTAGGTGTTTCTGCGTGCTGCGCCCGCCCAAAGAGTGCCTGGGTGAAAACGACAACGCAGGCATGTCGGGTGCCACTGTCTGCACCAGCACAGCAAGTTTTGAGCAAATATCTCCTTCCGTTCGGCCGCAATGGCAAGAAGCTTGTGCATCTTCTCTGTTCGTCGCGGTCAATGGGAAAAGGCGCTTATCTGCAATCTAGGTGTTTCTGCGTGCTGCGCCCGCCCAAAGAGTGACCGGGTTAAAACGACAACGCAGGCATGTCGGTTGCCACTGTCTGCACCAGCACAGCAAGTTTTGAGCAAATACCTCCTTCCGTTCGGCCGCAATGGCATGAAGCTTGTGCATCTTCTCTGTTCGTCGCGGTCAATGAGAAAAGGAGCTTATCTGCAATCTAGGTGTTTCTGCGTGCTGCGCCTGCCCAAAGAGTGCCCGGGTGAAAACGACAATGCAGGCATGTCGGGTGCCACTGTCTGCACCAGCACAGCAAGTTTTGAGCAAATATCTCCTTCCGTTCGGCCGCAATGGCAAGAAGCTTGTGCATCTTCTCTGTTCGTCGCGGTCAATGGGAAAAGGCGCTTATCTGCAATCTAGGTGTTTCTGCGTGCTGCGCCCGCCCAAAGAGTGCCCGGGTGAAAACGACAACGCAGGCATGTCGGGTGCCAATGTCTGCACCAGCACAGCAAGTTTTGAGCAAATATCTCCTTCCGTTCGGCCGCAATGGCAAGAAACTTGTGCATCTTCTCTGTTCGTCGCGGTCAATGGGAAAAGGCGCTTATCTGCAATCTAGGTGTTTCTGCGTGCTGCGCCCGCCCACAGAGTGCCCGGGTGAAACCGACAACGCATGCTTGTCGGGTGCCACTGTCTGCACCAGCACAGCAAGTTTTGAGCAAATATCTCCTTCCGTTCGGCCGCAATGGCAAGAAGCTTGTGCATCTTCACTGTTAGTCGCGGTCAATGGGAAAAGGCGCTTATCTGCAATCTAGGTGTTTCTGCGTGCTGCGCCCGCCTTAAGAGTGCCCGGTTGAAAACGACAACGCAGGCATGTCGGGTGCCACTGTCTGCACCAGCACAGCAAGTTTTGAGCAAATATCTCCTCCCGTTCGGCCGCAATGGCAAGAAGCTTGTGCATCTTCTCTGTTCGTCGCGGTCAATGGGAAAAGGCGCTTATCTGCAATCTAGGTGTTTCTGCGTGCTGCGCCCGCCCAAAGAGTGCCCGGGTGAAAACGACAACGCAGGCATGTCGAGTGCCACTGTCTGCACCAGCACAGCTAGTTTTGAGCAAATATCTCCTTCCGTTCAGCCGCAATGGCAAGAAGCTTGTGCATCTTCTCTGTTCGTCGCGGTCAATGGGAAAAGGCGCTTATCTGCAATCTAGGTGTTTCTGCGTGCTGCGCCCGCCCAAAGACTGACCGGGTTAAAACGACAACGCAGGCATGTCGGGTGCCAATGTCTGCACCATCACAGCAAGTTTTGAGCAAATATCTCCTTCTGTTCGGCCTCAATGGCAAGAAGCTTGTGCATCCTCTCTGTTCGTCGCGGTCAATGTGAAAAGACGCTTATCTGCAATCTAGGTGTTTCTGCGTGCTGCGCCCGCCCAAAGAGAGCCCGAGTGAAAACGACAACGCAGTCATGTCGGGTGCCACTGTCTGCACCATCACAGCAAGTTTTGAGCAAATATCTCCTTCCTTTCGGCCGCAATGGCAAGAAGCTTGTGCATCTTCTCTGTTCGTCGCGGTCAATGGGAAAAGACGCTTATCTGCAATCTAGGTGTTTCTGTGTGCTGCGCCCGCCCAAAGAGTGCCCGAGTGAAAACGACAACGCAGGCATGTCGGGTGCCACTGTCTGCACCAGCACAGCAAGTTTTGAGCAAATATCTCCTTCCGTTCGGCCGCAATGGCAAGAAGCTTGTGCATCTTCTCTGTTCGTCGCGGTCAATGGGAAAAGGCGCTTATCTGCAATCTAGGTGTTTCTGCGTGCTGCGCCCGCCCAAAGAGTGTCCGGGTGAAAACGACAACGCAGGCATGTCGGGTGCCACTGTCTGCACCAGCACAGCAAGTTTTGAGCAAATATCTCCTTCCGTTCGGCCGCAATGGCAAGAAACTTGTGCATCTTCTCTGTTCGTCGCGGTCAATGGGAAAAGGCGCTTATCTGCAATCTAGGTGTTTCTGCGTGCTGCGCCCGCCCACAGAGTGCCCGGGTGAAACCGACAACGCATGCATGTCGGGTGCCACTGTCTGCACCAGCACAGCAAGTTTTGAGCAAATATCTCCTTCCGTTCGGCCGCAATGGCAAGAAGCTTGTGCATCTTCACTGTTAGTCGCGGTCAATGGGAAAAGGCGCTTATCTGCAATCTAGGTGTTTCTGCGTGCTGCGCCCGCCCAAAGAGTGACCGGGTTAAAACGACAACGCAGGCATGTCGGGTGCCAATGTCTGCACCAGCACAGCAAGTTTTGAGCAAATATCTCCCTCCGTTCGGCCGCAATGGCAAGAAGCTTGTGCATCTTCTCTGTTCGTCGTGGTCAATGGGAAAAGGCGCTTATCTGCAATCTAGGTGTTTCTGCGAGCTGCGCCCGCCCAAAGAGTGCCTGGGTGAAAACGACAACGCAGGCATGTCGGGTGCCACTGTCTGCACCAGCACAGCAAGTTTTGAGCAAATATCTCCTTCCGTTCGGCCGCAATGGCAAGAAGCTTGTGCATCTTCTCTGTTCGTCGCGGTCAATGGGAAAAGGCGCTTATCTGCAATCTAGGTGTTTCTGCGAGCTGCGCCCGCCCAAAGAGTGCCTGGGTGAAAACGACAACGCAGGCATGTCGGGTGCCACTGTCTGCACCAGCACAGCAAGTTTTGAGCAAATATCTCCTCCCGTTCGGCCGCAATGGCAAGAAGCTTGTGCATCTTCTCTGTTCGTCGCGGTCAATGGGAAAAGGCGCTTATCTGCAATCTAGGTGTTTCTGCGTGCTGCGCCCGCCCAAAGAGTGCCTGGGTGAAAACGACAACGCAGGCATGTCGGGTGCCACTGTCTGCACCAGCACAGCAAGTTTTGAGCAAATATCTCCTTCCGTTCGGCCGCAATGGCAAGAAGCTTGTGCATCTTCTCTGTTCGTCGCGGTCAATGGGAAAAGGCGCTTATCTGCAATCTAGGTGTTTCTGCGTGCTGCGCCCGCCCAAAGAGTGACCGGGTTAAAACGACAACGCAGGCATGTCGGTTGCCACTGTCTGCACCAGCACAGCAAGTTTTGAGCAAATACCTCCTTCCGTTCGGCCGCAATGGCATGAAGCTTGTGCATCTTCTCTGTTCGTCGCGGTCAATGGGAAAAGGAGCTTATCTGCAATCTAGGTGTTTCTGCGTGCTGCGCCTGCCCAAAGAGTGCCCGGGTGAAAACGACAATGCAGGCATGTCGGGTGCCACTGTCTGCACCAGCACAGCAAGTTTTGAGCAAATATCTCCTTCCGTTCGGCCGCAATGGCAAGAAGCTTGTGCATCTTCTCTGTTCGTCGCGGTCAATGGGAAAAGGCGCTTATCTGCAATCTAGGTGTTTCTGCGTGCTGCGCCCGCCCAAAGAGTGCCCGGGTGAAAACGACAACGCAGGCATGTCGGGTGCCAATGTCTGCACCAGCACAGCAAGTTTTGAGCAAATATCTCCCTCCGTTCGGCCGCAATGGCAAGAAGCTTGTGCATCTTCTCTGTTCGTCGCGGTCAATGGGAAAAGGCGCTTATCTGCAATCTAGGTGTTTCTGCGTGCTGCGCCCGCCCAAAGAGTGACCGGGTTAAAACGACAACGCAGGCATGTCGGTTGCCACTGTCTGCACCAGCACAGCAAGTTTTGAGCAAATACCTCCTTCCGTTCGGCCGCAATGGCATGAAGCTTGTGCATCTTCTCTGTTCGTCGCGGTCAATGAGAAAAGGAGCTTATCTGCAATCTAGGTGTTTCTGCGTGCTGCGCCTGCCCAAAGAGTGCCCGGGTGAAAACGACAATGCAGGCATGTCGGGTGCCACTGTCTGCACCAGCACAGCAAGTTTTGAGCAAATATCTCCTTCCGTTCGGCCGCAATGGCAAGAAGCTTGTGCATCTTCTCTGTTCGTCGCGGTCAATGGGAAAAGGCGCTTATCTGCAATCTAGGTGTTTCTGCGTGCTGCGCCCGCCCAAAGAGTGCCCGGGTGAAAACGACAACGCAGGCATGTCGGGTGCCAATGTCTGCACCAGCACAGCAAGTTTTGAGCAAATATCTCCTTCCGTTCGGCCGCAATGGCAAGAAACTTGTGCATCTTCTCTGTTCGTCGCGGTCAATGGGAAAAGGCGCTTATCTGCAATCTAGGTGTTTCTGCGTGCTGCGCCCGCCCACAGAGTGCCCGGGTGAAACCGACAACGCATGCTTGTCGGGTGCCACTGTCTGCACCAGCACAGCAAGTTTTGAGCAAATATCTCCTTCCGTTCGGCCGCAATGGCAAGAAGCTTGTGCATCTTCACTGTTAGTCGCGGTCAATGGGAAAAGGCGCTTATCTGCAATCTAGGTGTTTCTGCGTGCTGCGCCCGCCTTAAGAGTGCCCGGTTGAAAACGACAACGCAGGCATGTCGGGTGCCACTGTCTGCACCAGCACAGCAAGTTTTGAGCAAATATCTCCTCCCGTTCGGCCGCAATGGCAAGAAGCTTGTGCATCTTCTCTGTTCGTCGCGGTCAATGGGAAAAGGCGCTTATCTGCAATCTAGGTGTTTCTGCGTGCTGCGCCCGCCCAAAGAGTGCCCGGGTGAAAACGACAACGCAGGCATGTCGAGTGCCACTGTCTGCACCAGCACAGCTAGTTTTGAGCAAATATCTCCTTCCGTTCAGCCGCAATGGCAAGAAGCTTGTGCATCTTCTCTGTTCGTCGCGGTCAATGGGAAAAGGCGCTTATCTGCAATCTAGGTGTTTCTGCGTGCTGCGCCCGCCCAAAGACTGACCGGGTTAAAACGACAACGCAGGCATGTCGGGTGCCAATGTCTGCACCATCACAGCAAGTTTTGAGCAAATATCTCCTTCTGTTCGGCCTCAATGGCAAGAAGCTTGTGCATCCTCTCTGTTCGTCGCGGTCAATGTGAAAAGACGCTTATCTGCAATCTAGGTGTTTCTGCGTGCTGCGCCCGCCCAAAGAGAGCCCGAGTGAAAACGACAACGCAGTCATGTCGGGTGCCACTGTCTGCACCATCACAGCAAGTTTTGAGCAAATATCTCCTTCCTTTCGGCCGCAATGGCAAGAAGCTTGTGCATCTTCTCTGTTCGTCGCGGTCAATGGGAAAAGACGCTTATCTGCAATCTAGGTGTTTCTGTGTGCTGCGCCCGCCCAAAGAGTGCCCGAGTGAAAACGACAACGCAGGCATGTCGGGTGCCACTGTCTGCACCAGCACAGCAAGTTTTGAGCAAATATCTCCTTCCGTTCGGCCGCAATGGCAAGAAGCTTGTGCATCTTCTCTGTTCGTCGCGGTCAATGGGAAAAGGCGCTTATCTGCAATCTAGGTGTTTCTGCGTGCTGCGCCCGCCCAAAGAGTGTCCGGGTGAAAACGACAACGCAGGCATGTCGGGTGCCACTGTCTGCACCAGCACAGCAAGTTTTGAGCAAATATCTCCTTCCGTTCGGCCGCAATGGCAAGAAACTTGTGCATCTTCTCTGTTCGTCGCGGTCAATGGGAAAAGGCGCTTATCTGCAATCTAGGTGTTTCTGCGTGCTGCGCCCGCCCACAGAGTGCCCGGGTGAAACCGACAACGCATGCATGTCGGGTGCCACTGTCTGCACCAGCACAGCAAGTTTTGAGCAAATATCTCCTTCCGTTCGGCCGCAATGGCAAGAAGCTTGTGCATCTTCACTGTTAGTCGCGGTCAATGGGAAAAGGCGCTTATCTGCAATCTAGGTGTTTCTGCGTGCTGCGCCCGCCCAAAGAGTGACCGGGTTAAAACGACAACGCAGGCATGTCGGGTGCCAATGTCTGCACCAGCACAGCAAGTTTTGAGCAAATATCTCCCTCCGTTCGGCCGCAATGGCAAGAAGCTTGTGCATCTTCTCTGTTCGTCGTGGTCAATGGGAAAAGGCGCTTATCTGCAATCTAGGTGTTTCTGCGAGCTGCGCCCGCCCAAAGAGTGCCTGGGTGAAAACGACAACGCAGGCATGTCGGGTGCCACTGTCTGCACCAGCACAGCAAGTTTTGAGCAAATATCTCCTTCCGTTCGGCCGCAATGGCAAGAAGCTTGTGCATCTTCTCTGTTCGTCGCGGTCAATGGGAAAAGGCGCTTATCTGCAATCTAGGTGTTTCTGCGAGCTGCGCCCGCCCAAAGAGTGCCTGGGTGAAAACGACAACGCAGGCATGTCGGGTGCCACTGTCTGCACCAGCACAGCAAGTTTTGAGCAAATATCTCCTCCCGTTCGGCCGCAATGGCAAGAAGCTTGTGCATCTTCTCTGTTCGTCGCGGTCAATGGGAAAAGGCGCTTATCTGCAATCTAGGTGTTTCTGCGTGCTGCGCCCGCCCAAAGAGTGCCTGGGTGAAAACGACAACGCAGGCATGTCGGGTGCCACTGTCTGCACCAGCACAGCAAGTTTTGAGCAAATATCTCCTTCCGTTCGGCCGCAATGGCAAGAAGCTTGTGCATCTTCTCTGTTCGTCGCGGTCAATGGGAAAAGGCGCTTATCTGCAATCTAGGTGTTTCTGCGTGCTGCGCCCGCCCAAAGAGTGACCGGGTTAAAACGACAACGCAGGCATGTCGGTTGCCACTGTCTGCACCAGCACAGCAAGTTTTGAGCAAATACCTCCTTCCGTTCGGCCGCAATGGCATGAAGCTTGTGCATCTTCTCTGTTCGTCGCGGTCAATGGGAAAAGGAGCTTATCTGCAATCTAGGTGTTTCTGCGTGCTGCGCCTGCCCAAAGAGTGCCCGGGTGAAAACGACAATGCAGGCATGTCGGGTGCCACTGTCTGCACCAGCACAGCAAGTTTTGAGCAAATATCTCCTTCCGTTCGGCCGCAATGGCAAGAAGCTTGTGCATCTTCTCTGTTCGTCGCGGTCAATGGGAAAAGGCGCTTATCTGCAATCTAGGTGTTTCTGCGTGCTGCGCCCGCCCAAAGAGTGCCCGGGTGAAAACGACAACGCAGGCATGTCGGGTGCCAATGTCTGCACCAGCACAGCAAGTTTTGAGCAAATATCTCCTTCCGTTCGGCCGCAATGGCAAGAAGCTTGTGCATCTTCTCTGTTCGTCGCGGTCAATGGGAAAAGGCGCTTATCTTCAATCTAGGTGTTTCTGCGTGCTGCGCCCGCCCAAAGAGTGACCGGGTTAAAACGACAACGCAGTCATGTCGGGTGCCACTGTCTGCACCAGCACAGCAATTTTTAAGCAAATATCTCCCTCCGTTCGGCCGCAATGGCAAGAAGCTTGTGCATCTTCTCTGTTCGTCGTGGTCAATGGGAAAAGGCGCTTATCTGCAATCTAGGTGTTTCTGCGAGCTGCGCCCGCCCAAATAGTGCCTGGGTGAAAACGACAACGCAGGCATGTCGGGTGCCACTGTCTGCACCAGCACAGCAAGTTTTGAGCAAATATCTCCTTCCGTTCGGCCGCAATGGCAAGAAGCTTGTGCATCTTCTCTGTTCGTCGCGGTCAATGGGAAAAGGCGCTTATCTGCAATCTAGGTGTTTCTGCGTGCTGCGCCCGCCCAAAGAGTGCCCGGGTGAAAACGACAACGCAGGCATGTCGGGTGCCACTGTCTGCACCAGCACAGCAAGTTTTGAGCAAATATCTCCTTCCGTTCGGCCGCAATGGCAAGAAGCTTGTGCATCTTCTCTGTTCGTCGCGGTCAATGGGAAAAGGCGCTTATCTGCAATCTAGGTGTTTCTGCGTGCTGCGCCCGCTCACAGAGTGCCCGGGTGAAAACGACAACGCATGCATGTCGGGTGCCACTGTCTGCACCAGCACAGCAAGTTTTGAGAAAATATCTCCTTCCGTTCGGCCGCAATGGCAAGAAGCTTGTGCATCTTCACTGATAGTCGCTGTCAATGGGAAAAGGCGCTTATCTGCAATCTAGGTGTTTCTGCGTGCTGCGCCCGCCTAAAGAGTGCCCGGGTGAAAACGACAAGGCAGGCATGTCGAGTGCCACTGTCTGCACCAGCACAGCAAGTTTTGAGCAAATATCTCCTTCCGTTCAGCCGCAATGGCAAGAAGCTTGTGCATCTTCTCTGTTCGTCGCGGTCAATGGGAAAAGGCGCTTATCTGCAATCTAGGTGTTTCTGCGTGCTGCGCCTGCCCAAAGAGTGCCCGGGTGAAAACGACAACGCAGGCATGTCGGGTGCCACTGTCTGCACTAGCATAGCAAGTTTTGAGCAAATATGTCCTTCCGTTCGACCGCAATGGCAAGAAGCTTGTGCATCTTCTCTGTTCGTCGCGGTCAATGGGAAAAGGCGCTTATCTGCAATCTAGGTGTTTCTGCGTGCTGCGCCCGCCCAAAGAGTGACCGGGTTAAAACGACAACGCAGGCATGTCGGGTGCCACTGTCTGCACCATCACAGCAAGTTTTGAGCAAATATCTCCTTCCGTTCGGCCTCAATGGCAAGAAGCTTGTGCATCCTCTCTGTTCGTCGCGGTCAATGGGAAAAGACGCTTATCTGCAATCTAGGTGTTTCTGCGTGCTGCGCCCGCCCAAAGAGTGCCCGAGTGAAAACGACAACGCAGTCATGTCGGGTGCCACTGTCTGCACCATCACAGCAAGTTTTGAGCAAATATCTCCTTCCGTTCGGCCGCAATGGCAAGAAGCTTGTGCATCTTCTCTGTTCGTCGCGGTCAATGGGAAAAGGCGCTTATCTGCAATCTAGGTGTTTCTGCGTGCTGCGCCCGCCTTAAGAGTGCCCGGGTGAAAACGACAACGCAGGCATGTCGGGTGCCACTGTCTGCACCAGCACAGCAAGTTTTGAGCAAATATCTCCTCCCGTTCGGCCGCAATGGCAAGAAGCTTGTGCATCTTCTCTGTTCGTCGCGGTCAATGGGAAAAGGCGCTTATCTGCAATCTAGGTGTTTCTGCGTGCTGCGCCCGCCCAAAGAGTGCCCGGGTGAAAACGACAACGCAGGCATGTCGAGTGCCACTGTCTGCACCAGCACAGCTAGTTTTGAGCAAATATCTCCTTCCGTTCAGCCGCAATGGCAAGAAGCTTGTGCATCTTCTCTGTTCGTCGCGGTCAATGGGAAAGGGCGCTTATCTGCAATCTAGGTGTTTCTGCGTGCTGCGCCTGCCCAAAGAGTGCCCGGGTGAAAACGACAACGCAGGCATGTCGGGTGCCACTGTCTGCACTAGCATAGCAAGTTTTGAGCAAATATCTCCTTCCGTTCGACCGCAATGGCAAGAAGCTTGTGCATCTTCTCTGTTCGTCGCGGTCAATGGGAAAAGGCGCTTATCTGCAATCTAGGTGTTTCTGCGTGCTGCGCCCGCCCAAAGAGTGACCGGGTTAAAACGACAACGCAGGCATGTCGGTTGCCACTGTCTGCACCAGCACAGCAATTTTTAAGCAAATATCTCCCTCCGTTCGGCCGCAATGGCAAGAAGCTTGTGCATCTTCTCTGTTCGTCGTGGTCAATGGGAAAAGGCGCTTATCTGCAATCTAGGTGTTTCTGCGAGCTGCGCCCGCCCAAAGAGTGCCTGGGTGAAAACGACAACGCAGGCATGTCGGGTGCCACTGTCTGCACCAGCACAGCAAGTTTTGAGCAAATATCTCCTTCCGTTCGGCCGCAATGGCAAGAAGCTTGTGCATCTTCTCTGTTCGTCGCGGTCAGTGGGAAAAGGCGCTTATCTGCAATCTAGGTGTTTCTGCGTGCTGCGCCCGCCCAAAGAGTGCCCGGGTGAAAACGACAACGCAGGCATGTCGGGTGCCACTGTCTGCACCAGCACAGCAAGTTTTGAGCAAATATCTCCTTCCGTTCGGCCGCAATGGCAAGAAGCTTGTGCATCTTCTCTGTTCGTCGCGGTCAATGGGAAAAGGCGCTTATCTGCAATCTAGGTGTTTCTGCGTGCTGCGCCCGCCTAAAGAGTGTTCGGGTGAAAACGACAACGCAGGCATGTCGGGTGCCACTGTCTGCACCAGCACAGCAAGTTTTGAGCAAATATCTCCTTCCGTTCGGCCGCAATGGCAAAAAGCTTGTGCATCTTCTCTGTTCGTCGCGGTCAATGGGAAAAGGCGCTTATCTGCAATCTAGGTGTTTCTGCGTGCTGCGCCCGCCCAAAGAGTGCCCGGGTGAAAATGACAACGCAGGCATGTCGGGTGCCACTGTCTGCACCAGCACAGCAAGTTTTGAGCAAATATCTCCTTCCGTTCGGCCGCAATGGCAAGAAGCTTGTGCATCTTCTCTGTTCGTCGCGGTCAATGGGAAAAGGCGCTTATCTGCAATCTAGGTGTTTCTGCGTGCTGCGCCCGCCTAAAGAGTGCCCGGGTGAAAACGACAACGCAGGCATGTCGGGTGCCACTGTCTGCACCAGCACAGCAAGTTTTGAGCAAATATCTCCTTCCGTTCGGCCGCAATGGCAAGAAGCTTGTGCATCTTCTCTGTTCGTCGCGGTCAATTGGAAAAGGCGCTTATCTGCAATCTAGGTGTTTCTGCGTGCTGCGCCCGCCCAAAGAGTGCCCGGGTGAAAACGACAACGCAGGCATGTCGGGTGCCACTGTCTGCACCAGCACAGCAAGTTTTGAGCAAATATCTCCTTCCGTTCGGCCGCAATGGCAAGAAGCTTGTGCATCTTCTCTGTTCGTCGCGGTCAATGGGAAAAGGCGCTTATCTGCAATCTAGGTGTTTCTGCGTGCTGCGCCCGCCTAAAGAGTGCCCGGGTGAAAACGACAACGCAGGCATGTCGGGTGCCACTGTCTGCACCAGCACAGCAAGTTTTGAGCAAATATCTCCTTCCGTTCGACCGCAATGGCAAGAAGCTTGTGCATCTTCTCTGTTCGTCGCGGTCAATGGGAAAAGGCGCTTATCTGCAATCTAGGTGTTTCTGCGTGCTGCGCCCGCCCAAAGAGTGACCGGGTTAAGACGACAACGCAGGCATGTCGGGTGCCACTGTCTGCACCATCACAGCAAGTTTTGAGCAAATATCTCCTTCCGTTCGGCCTCAATGGCAAGAAGCTTGTGCATCCTCTCTGTTCGTCGCGGTCAATGGGAAAAGACGCTTATCTGCAATCTAGGTGTTTCTGCGTGCTGCGCCCGCCCAAAGAGTGCCCGAGTGAAAACGACAACGCAGTCATGTCGGGTGCCACTGTCTGCACCATCACAGCAAGTTTTGAGCAAATATCTCCTTCCGTTCGGCCGCAATGGCAAGAAGCTTGTGCATCTTCTCTGTTCGTCGCGGTCAATGGGAAAAGACGCTTATCTGCAATCTAGGTGTTTCTGTGTGCTGCGCCCGCCCAAAGAGTGCCCGAGTGAAAACGACAACGCAGGCATGTCGGGTGCCACTGTCTGCACCAGCACAGCAAGTTTTGAGCAAATATCTCCTTCCGTTCGGCCGCAATGGCAAGAAGCTTGTGCATCTTCTCTGTTCGTCGCGGTCAATGGGAAAAGGCGCTTATCTGCAATCTAGGTGTTTCTGCGTGCTGCGCCCGCCCAAAGAGTGTCCGGGTGAAAACGACAACGCAGGCATGTCGGGTGCCACTGTCTGCACCAGCACAGCAAGTTTTGAGCAAATATCTCCTTCCGTTCGGCCGCAATGGCAAGAAGCTTGTGCATCTTCTCTGTTCGTCGCGGTCAATGGGAAAAGGCGCTTATCTGCAATCTAGGTGTTTCTGCGTGCTGCGCCCGCCCAAAGAGTGTCCGGGTGAAAACGACAACGCAGGCATGTCGGGTGCCACTGTCTGCACCAGCACAGCAAGTTTTGAGCAAATATCTCCTTCCGTTCGGCCGCAATGGCAAGAAGCTTGTGCATCTTCTCTGTTCGTCGCGGTCAATGGGAAAAGGCGCTTATCTGCAATCTAGGTGTTTCTGCGTGCTGCGCTCGCCCAAAGAGTGCCCGGGTGAAAACGACAACGCAGGCATGTCGGGTGCCACTGTCTGCACCAGCACAGCAAGTTTTGAGCAAATATCTCCTTCCGTTCGGCCGCAATGGCAAGAAGCTTGTGCATCTTCTCTGTTCGTCGCGGTCAATGGGAAAAGGCGCTTATCTGCAATCTAGGTGTTTCTGCGTGCTGCGCCCGCCCACAGAGTGCCCGGGTGAAAACGACAACGCATGCATGTCGGGTGCCACTGTCTGCACCAGCACAGCAAGTTTTGAGCAAATATCTCCTTCCGTTCGGCCGCAATGGCAAGAAGCTTGTGCATCTTCACTGTTAGTCGCGGTCAATGGGAAAAGGCGCTTATCTGCAATCTAGGTGTTTCTGCGTGCTGCGCCCGCCTAAAGAGTGCCCGGGTGAAAACGACAACGCAGGCATGTCGGGTGCCACTGTCTGCACCAGCACAGCAAGTTTTGAGCAAATATCTCCTCCCGTTCGGCCGCAATGGCAAGAAGCTTGTGCATCTTCTCTGTTCGTCGCGGTCAATGGGAAAAGGCGCTTATCTGCAATCTAGGTGTTTCTGCGTGCTGCGCCCGCCCAAAGAGTGCCTGGGTGAAAACGACAACGCAGGCATGTCGAGTGCCACTGTCTGCACCAGCACAGCTAGTTTTGAGCAAATATCTCCTTCCGTTCAGCCGCAATGGCAAGAAGCTTGTGCATCTTCTCTGTTCGTCGCGGTCAATGGGAAAAGGCCCTTATCTGCAATCTAGGTGTTTCTGCGTGCTGCGCCCGCCCAAAGAGTGACCGGGTTAAAACGACAACGCAGGCATGTGGGGTGCCACTGTCTGCACCATCACAGCAAGTTTTGAGCAAATATCTCCTTCCGTTCGGCCTCAATGGCAAGAAGCTTGTGCATCCTCTCTGTTCGTCGCGGTCAATGGGAAAAGACGCTTATCTGCAATCTAGGTGTTTCTGCGTGTTGCGCCCGCCCAAAGAGTGCCCGAGTGAAAACGACAACGCAGTCATGTCGGGTGCCACTGTCTGCACCATCACAGCAAGTTTTGAGCAAATATTTCCTTTCGGCCGCAATGGCAAGAAGCTTGTGCATCTTCTCTGTTCGTCGTGGTCAATGGGAAAAGGCGCTTATCTGCAATCTAGGTGTTTCTGCGTGCTGCGCCCGCCCAAAGAGTGCCCGGGTGAAAACGACAACGCAGGCATGTCGGGTGCCACTGTCTGCACCAGCACAGCAAGTTTTGAGCAAATATCTCCTTCCGTTCGGCCGCAATGGCAAGAAGCTTGTGCATCTTCTCTGTTCGTCGCGGTAAATGGGAAAAGACGCTTATCTGCAATCTAGGTGTTTCTGCGTGCTGCGCCCGCCGAAAGAGTGCCCGGGTGAAAACGACAACGCAGGCATGTCGGGTGCCACTGTCTGCACCAGCACAGCAAGTTTTGAGCAAATATCTCCTTCCGTTCGGCCGCAATGGCAAGAAGCTTGTGCATCTTCTCTGTTCGTCGCGGTCAAAGAGAAAAGGCGCTTATCTGCAATCTAGGTGTTTCTGCGTGCTGCGCCCGCCCAAAGAGTGCCCGGGTGAAAACGACAACGCAGGCATGTCGGGTGCCACTGTCTGCACCAGCACAGCAAGTTTTGAGCAAATATCTCCTTCCGTTCGGCCGCAATGGCAAGAAGCTTGTGCATCTTCTCTGTTCGTCGCGGTCAATGGGAAAAGGCGCTTATCTGCAATCTAGGTGTTTCTGCGTGCTGCGCCCGCCCAAAGAGTGCCCGGGTGAAAACGACAATGCATGCATGTCGGGTGCCACTGTCTGCACCAGCACAGCAAGATTTGAGCAAATATCTCCTTCCGTTCGGCCGCAATGGCAAGAAGCTTGTGCATCTTCTCTGTTCGTCGCGGTCAATGGGAAAAGGCGCTTATCTGCAATCTAGGTGTTTCTGCGTGCTGCGCCCGCCCAAAGAGTGCCCAGGTGAAAACGACAACGCAGGCATGTCGCGTGCCACTGTCTGCACCAGCACAGCAAGATTTGAGCAAATATCTCCTTCTGTTCGGCCGCAATGGCAAGAAGCTTGTGCATCTTCTCTGTTCGTCGCGGTCAATGGGAAAAGGCGCTTATCTGCAATCTAGGTGTTTCTGCGTGCTGCGCCCGCCCAAAGAGTGCCCGGGTGAAAACGACAACGCATGCATGTCGGGCGCCACTGTCTGCACCAGCACAGCAAGTTTTGAGCAAATATCTCCTTCCGTTCGGCCGCAATGGCAAGAAGCTTGTGCATCTTCACTGTTAGTCGCGGTCAATGGGAAAAGGCGCTTATCTGCAATCTAGGTGTTTCTGCGTGCTGCGCCCGCCTAAAGAGTGCTCGGGTGAAAACGACAACGCAGGCATGTCGGGTGCCACTGTCTGCACCAGCACAGCAAGTTTTGAGCAAATATCTCCTCCCGTTCGGCCGCAATGGCAAGAAGCTTGTGCATCTTCTCTGTTCGTCGCGGTCAATGGGAAAAGGCGCTTATCTGCAATCTAGGTGTTTCTGCGTGCTGCGCCCGCCCAAAGAGTGCCTGGGTGAAAACGACAACGCAGGCATGTCGAGTGCCACTGTCTGCACCAGCACAGCAAGTTTTGAGCAAATATCTCCTCCCGTTCGGCCGCAATGGCAAGAAGCTTGTGCATCTTCTCTGTTCGTCGCGGTCAATGGGAAAAGGCGCTTATCTGCAATCTAGGTGTTTCTGCGTGCTGCGCCCGCCCAAAGAGTGCCTGGGTGAAAACGACAACGCAGGCATGTCGAGTGCCACTGTCTGCACCAGCACAGCAAGTTTTGAGCAAATATCTCCTTCCGTTCAGCCGCAATGGCAAGAAGCTTGTGCATCTTCTCTGTTCGTCGCGGTCAATGGGAAAAGGCGCTTATCTGCAATCTAGGTGTTTCTGCGTGCTGCGCCCGCCCAAAGAGTGCCCGGGTGAAAACGACAACGCAGGCATGTCGGGTGCCACTGTCTGCACCAGCACAGCAAGTTTTGAGCAAATATCTCCTTCCGTTCGGCCGCAATGGCAAGAAGCTTGTGCATCTTCTCTGTTCGTCGCGGTCAATGGGAAAAGGCGCTTATCTGCAATCTAGGTGTTTCTGCGTGCTGCGCCCGCCCAAAGACTGACCGGGTTAAAACGACAACGCAGGCATGTCGGGTGCCAATGTCTGCACCATCACAGCAAGTTTTGAGCAAATATCTCCTTCCGTTCGGCCTCAATGGCAAGAAGCTTGTGCATCCTCTCTGTTCGTCGCGGTCAATGTGAAAAGACGCTTATCTGCAATCTAGGTGTTTCTGCGTGCTGCGCCCGCCCAAAGAGAGCCCGAGTGAAAACGACAACGCAGTCATGTCGGGTGCCACTGTCTGCACCATCACAGCAAGTTTTGAGCAAATATCTCCTTCCGTTCGGCCGCAATGGCAAGAAGCTTGTGCATCTTCTCTGTTCGTCGCGGTCAATGGGAAAAGACGCTTATCTGCAATCTAGGTGTTTCTGTGTGCTGCGCCCGCCCAAAGAGTGCCCGAGTGAAAACGACAACGCAGTCATGTCGGGTGCCACTGTCTGCACCATCACAGCAAGTTTTGAGCAAATATCTCCTTCCGTTCGGCCGCAATGGCAAGAAGCATGTGCATCTTCTCTGTTCGTCGTGGTCAATGGGAAAAGGCGCTTATCTGCAATCTAGGTGTTTCTGCGTGCTGCGCCCGCCCAAAGAGTGCCCGGGTGAAAACGACAACGCAGGCATGTCGGGTGCCACTGTCTGCACCAGCACAGCAAGTTTTGAGCAAATGTCTCCTCCCGTTCGGCCGCAATGGCAAGAAGCTTGTGCATCTTCTCTGTTCGTCGCGGTCAATGGGAAAAGGCGCTTATCTGCAATCTAGGTGTTTCTGCGTGCTGCGCCCGCCCAAAGAGTGCCTGGGGGAAAACGACAACGCAGGCATGTCGGGTGCCACTGTCTGCACCAGCACAGCAAGTTTTGAGCAAATATCTCCTTCCGTTCGGCCGCAATGGCAAGAAGCTTGTGCATCTTCTCTGTTCGTCGCGGTCAATGGGAAAAGGCGCTTATCTGCAATCTAGGTGTTTCTGCGTGCTGCGCCCGCTCACAGAGTGCCCGGGTGAAAACGACAACGCATGCATGTCGGGTGCCACTGTCTGCACCAGCACAGCAAGTTTTGAGAAAATATCTCCTTCCGTTCGGCCGCAATGGCAAGAAGCTTGTGCATCTTCACTGATAGTCGCGGTCAATGGGAAAAGGCGCTTATCTGCAATCTAGGTGTTTCTGCGTGCTGCGCCCGCCTAAAGAGTGCCCGGGTGAAAACGACAACGCAGGCATGTCGAGTGCCACTGTCTGCACCAGCACAGCAAGTTTTGAGCAAATATCTCCTTCCGTTCAGCCGCAATGGCAAGAAGCTTGTGCATCTTCTCTGTTCGTCGCGGTCAATGGGAAAAGGCGCTTATCTGCAATCTAGGTGTTTCTGCGTGCTGCGCCTGCCCAAAGAGTGCCCGGGTGAAAACGACAACGCAGGCATGTCGGGTGCCACTGTCTGCACTAGCATAGCAAGTTTTGAGCAAATATCTCCTTCCGTTCGACCGCAATGGCAAGAAGCTTGTGCATCTTCTCTGTTCGTCGCGGTCAATGGGAAAAGGCGCTTATCTGCAATCTAGGTGTTTCTGCGTGCTGCGCCCGCCCAAAGAGTGACCGGGTTAAAACGACAACGCAGGCATGTCGGGTGCCACTGTCTGCACCATCACAGCAAGTTTTGAGCAAATATCTCCTTCCGTTCGGCCTCAATGGCAAGAAGCTTGTGCATCCTCTCTGTTCGTCGCGGTCAATGGGAAAAGACGCTTATCTGCAATCTAGGTGTTTCTGCGTGCTGCGCCCGCCCAAAGAGTGCCCGAGTGAAAACGACAACGCAGTCATGTCGGGTGCCACTGTCTGCACCATCACAGCAAGTTTTGAGCAAATATCTCCTTCCGTTCGGCCGCAATGGCAAGAAGCTTGTGCATCTTCTCTGTTCGTCGCGGTCAATGGGAAAAGACGCTTATCTGCAATCTAGGTGTTTCTGTGTGCTGCGCCCGCCCAAAGAGTGCCCGAGTGAAAACGACAACGCAGGCATGTCGGGTGCCACTGTCTGCACCAGCACAGCAAGTTTTGAGCAAATATCTCCTTCCGTTCGGCCGCAATGGCAAGAAGCTTGTGCATCTTCTCTGTTCGTCGCGGTCAATGGGAAAAGGCGCTTATCTGCAATCTAGGTGTTTCTGCGTGCTGCGCCCGCCCAAAGAGTGCCCGGGTGAAAACGACAACGCAGGCATGTCGGGTGCCACTGTCTGCACCAGCACAGCAAGTTTTGAGCAAATATCTCCTTCCGTTCGGCCGCAATGGCAAGAAACTTGTGCATCTTCTCTGTTCGTCGCGGTCAATGGGAAAAGGCGCTTATCTGCAATCTAGGTGTTTCTGCGTGCTGCGCCCGCCCACAGAGTGCCCGGGTGAAACCGACAACGCATGCTTGTCGGCTGCCACTGTCTGCACCAGCACAGCAAGTTTTGAGCAAATATCTCCTTCCGTTCGGCCGCAATGGCAAGAAGCTTGTGCATCTTCACTGTTAGTCGCGGTCAATGGGAAAAGGCGCTTATCTGCAATCTAGGTGTTTCTGCGTGCTGCGCCCGCCTTAAGAGTGCCCGGGTGAAAACGACAACGCAGGCATGTCGGGTGCCACTGTCTGCACCAGCACAGCAAGTTTTGAGCAAATATCTCCTCCCGTACGGCCGCAATGGCAAGAAGCTTGTGCATCCTCTCTGTTCGTCGCGGTCAATGGGAAAAGGCGCTTATCTGCAATCTAGGTGTTTCTGCGTGCTGCGCCCGCCCACAGAGTGCCCGGGTGAAACCGACAACGCATGCTTGTCGGCTGCCACTGTCTGCACCAGCACAGCAAGTTTTGAGCAAATATCTCCTTCCGTTCGGCCGCAATGGCAAGAAGCTTGTGCATCTTCTCTGTTCGTCGCGGTCAATGGGAAAAGGCGCTTATCTGCAATCTAGGTGTTTCTGCGTGCTGCGCCCGCCCAAAGAGTGCCCGGGTGAAAACGACAACGCAGGCATGTCGAGTGCCACTGTCTGCACCAGCACAGCTAGTTTTGAGCAAATATCTCCTTCCGTTCAGCCGCAATGGCAAGAAGCTTGTGCATCTTCTCTGTTCGTCGCGGTCAATGGGAAAAGGCGCTTATCTGCAATCTAGGTGTTTCTGCGTGCTGCGCCTGCCCAAAGAGTGCCCGGGTGAAAACGACAACGCAGGCATGTCGGGTGCCACTGTCTGCACTAGCATAGCAAGTTTTGAGCAAATATCTCCTTCCGTTCGACCGCAATGGCAAGAAGCTTGTGCATCTTCTCTGTTCGTCGCGGTCAATGGGAAAAGGCGCTTATCTGCAATCTAGGTGTTTCTGCGTGCTGCGCCCGCCCAAAGAGTGACCGGGTTAAAACGACAACGCAGGCATGTCGGTTGCCACTGTCTGCACCAGCACAGCAATTTTTAAGCAAATATCTCCCTCCGTTCGACCGCAATGGCAAGAAGCTTGTGCATCTTCTCTGTTCGTCGTGGTCAATGGGAAAAGGCGCTTATCTGCAATCTAGGTGTTTCTGCGAGCTGCGCCCGCCCAAAGAGTGCCTGGGTGAAAACGACAACGCAGGCAAGTCGGGTGCCACTGTCTGCACCAGCACAGCAAGTTTTGAGCAAATATCTCCTTCCGTTCGGCCGCAATGGCAAGAAGCTTGTGCATCTTCTCTGTTCGTCGCGGTCAGTGGGAAAAGGCGCTTATCTGCAATCTAGGTGTTTCTGCGTGCTGCGCCCGCCCAAAGAGTGCCCGGGTGAAAACGACAACGCAGGCATGTCGGGTGCCACTGTCTGCACCAGCACAGCAAGTTTTGAGCAAATATCTCCTTCCGTTCGGCCGCAATGGCAAGAAGCTTGTGCATCTTCTCTGTTCGTCGCGGTCAATGGGAAAAGGCGCTTATCTGCAATCTAGGTGTTTCTGCGTGCTGCGCCCGCCTAAAGAGTGTTCGGGTGAAAAATACAACGCAGGCATGTCGGGTGCCACTGTCTGCACCAGCACAGCAAGTTTTGAGCAAATATCTCCTTCCGTTCGGCCGCAATGGCAAAAAGCTTGTGCATCTTCTCTGTTCGTCGCGGTCAATGGGAAAAGGCGCTTATCTGCAATCTAGGTGTTTCTGCGTGCTGCGCCCGCCCAAAGAGTGCCCGGGTGAAAATGACAACGCAGGCATGTCGGGTGCCACTGTCTGCACCAGCACAGCAAGTTTTGAGCAAATATCTCCTTCCGTTCGGCCGCAATGGCAAGAAGCTTGTGCATCTTCTCTGTTCGTCGCGGTCAATGGGAAAAGGCGCTTATCTGCAATCTAGGTGTTTCTGCGTGCTGCGCCCGCCTAAAGAGTGCCCGGGTGAAAACGACAACGCAGGCATGTCGGGTGCCACTGTCTGCACCAGCACAGCAAGTTTTGAGCAAATATCTCCTTCCGTTCGGCCGCAATGGCAAGAAGCTTGTGCATCTTCTCTGTTCGTCGCGGTCAGTGGGAAAAGGCGCTTATCTGCAATCTAGGTGTTTCTGCGTGCTGCGCCCGCCCAAAGAGTGCCCGGGTGAAAACGACAACGCAGGCATGTCGGGTGCCACTGTCTGCACCAGCACAGCAAGTTTTGAGCAAATATCTCCTTCCGTTCGGCCGCAATGGCAAGAAGCTTGTGCATCTTCTCTGTTCGTCGCGGTCAATGGGAAAAGGCGCTTATCTGCAATCTAGGTGTTTCTGCGTGCTGCGCCCGCCTAAAGAGTGTTCGGGTGAAAACGACAACGCAGGCATGTCGGGTGCCACTGTCTGCACCAGCACAGCAAGTTTTGAGCAAATATCTCCTTCCGTTCGGCCGCAATGGCAAAAAGCTTGTGCATCTTCTCTGTTCGTCGCGGTCAATGGGAAAAGGCGCTTATCTGCAATCTAGGTGTTTCTGCGTGCTGCGCCCGCCCAAAGAGTGCCCGGGTGAAAATGACAACGCAGGCATGTCGGGTGCCACTGTCTGCACCAGCACAGCAAGTTTTGAGCAAATATCTCCTTCCGTTCGGCCGCAATGGCAAGAAGCTTGTGCATCTTCTCTGTTCGTCGCGGTCAATGGGAAAAGGCGCTTATCTGCAATCTAGGTGTTTCTGCGTGCTGCGCCCGCCTAAAGAGTGCCCGGGTGAAAACGACAACGCAGGCATGTCGGGTGCCACTGTCTGCACCAGCACAGCAAGTTTTGAGCAAATATCTCCTTCCGTTCGGCCGCAATGGCAAGAAGCTTGTGCATCTTCTCTGTTCGTCGCGGTCAATGGGAAAAGGCGCTTATCTGCAATCTAGGTGTTTCTGCGTGCTGCGCCCGCCCAAAGAGTGCCCGGGTGAAAACGACAACGCAGGCATGTCGGGTGCCACTGTCTGCACCAGCACAGCAAGTTTTGAGCAAATATCTCCTTCCGTTCGGCCGCAATGGCAAGAAGCTTGTGCATCTTCTCTGTTCGTCGCGGTCAATGGGAAAAGGCGCTTATCTGCAATCTAGGTGTTTCTGCGTGCTGCGCCCGCCTAAAGAGTGCCCGGGTGAAAACGACAACGCAGGCATGTCGGGTGCCACTGTCTGCACCAGCACAGCAAGTTTTGAGCAAATATCTCCTTCCGTTCGACCGCAATGGCAAGAAGCTTGTGCATCTTCTCTGTTCGTCGCGGTCAATGGGAAAAGGCGCTTATCTGCAATCTAGGTGTTTCTGCGTGCTGCGCCCGCCCAAAGAGTGACCGGGTTAAGACGACAACGCAGGCATGTCGGGTGCCACTGTCTGCACCATCACAGCAAGTTTTGAGCAAATATCTCCTTCCGTTCGGCCTCAATGGCAAGAAGCTTGTGCATCCTCTCTGTTCGTCGCGGTCAATGGGAAAAGACGCTTATCTGCAATCTAGGTGTTTCTGCGTGCTGCGCCCGCCCAAAGAGTGCCCGAGTGAAAACGACAACGCAGTCATGTCGGGTGCCACTGTCTGCACCATCACAGCAAGTTTTGAGCAAATATCTCCTTCCGTTCGGCCGCAATGGCAAGAAGCTTGTGCATCTTCTCTGTTCGTCGCGGTCAATGGGAAAAGACGCTTATCTGCAATCTAGGTGTTTCTGTGTGCTGCGCCCGCCCAAAGAGTGCCCGAGTGAAAACGACAACGCAGGCATGTCGGGTGCCACTGTCTGCACCAGCACAGCAAGTTTTGAGCAAATATCTCCTTCCGTTCGGCCGCAATGGCAAGAAGCTTGTGCATCTTCTCTGTTCGTCGCGGTCAATGGGAAAAGGCGCTTATCTGCAATCTAGGTGTTTCTGCGTGCTGCGCCCGCCCAAAGAGTGTCCGGGTGAAAACGACAACGCAGGCATGTCGGGTGCCACTGTCTGCACCAGCACAGCAAGTTTTGAGCAAATATCTCCTTCCGTTCGGCCGCAATGGCAAGAAGCTTGTGCATCTTCTCTGTTCGTCGCGGTCAATGGGAAAAGGCGCTTATCTGCAATCTAGGTGTTTCTGCGTGCTGCGCCCGCCCAAAGAGTGCCTGGGTGAAAACGACAACGCAGGCATGTCGGGTGCCACTGTCTGCACCAGCACAGCAAGTTTTGAGCAAATATCTCCTTCCGTTCGGCCGCAATGGCAAGAAGCTTGTGCATCTTCTCTGTTCGTCGCGGTCAATGGGAAAAGGCGCTTATCTGCAATCTAGGTGTTTCTGCGTGCTGCGCCCGCCCAAAGAGTGACCGGGTTAAAACGACAACGCAGGCATGTCGGTTGCCACTGTCTGCACCAGCACAGCAAGTTTTGAGCAAATACCTCCTTCCGTTCGGCCGCAATGGCATGAAGCTTGTGCATCTTCTCTGTTCGTCGCGGTCAATGGGAAAAGGAGCTTATCTGCAATCTAGGTGTTTCTGCGTGCTGCGCCTGCCCAAAGAGTGCCCGGGTGAAAACGACAATGCAGGCATGTCGGGTGCCACTGTCTGCACCAGCACAGCAAGTTTTGAGCAAATATCTCCTTCCGTTCGGCCGCAATGGCAAGAAGCTTGTGCATCTTCTCTGTTCGTCGCGGTCAATGGGAAAAGGCGCTTATCTGCAATCTAGGTGTTTCTGCGTGCTGCGCCCGCCCAAAGAGTGCCCGGGTGAAAACGACAACGCAGGCATGTCGGGTGCCAATGTCTGCACCAGCACAGCAAGTTTTGAGCAAATATCTCCTTCCGTTCGGCCGCAATGGCAAGAAACTTGTGCATCTTCTCTGTTCGTCGCGGTCAATGGGAAAAGGCGCTTATCTGCAATCTAGGTGTTTCTGCGTGCTGCGCCCGCCCACAGAGTGCCCGGGTGAAACCGACAACGCATGCTTGTCGGGTGCCACTGTCTGCACCAGCACAGCAAGTTTTGAGCAAATATCTCCTTCCGTTCGGCCGCAATGGCAAGAAGCTTGTGCATCTTCACTGTTAGTCGCGGTCAATGGGAAAAGGCGCTTATCTGCAATCTAGGTGTTTCTGCGTGCTGCGCCCGCCTTAAGAGTGCCCGGGTGAAAACGACAACGCAGGCATGTCGGGTGCCACTGTCTGCACCAGCACAGCAAGTTTTGAGCAAATATCTCCTCCCGTTCGGCCGCAATGGCAAGAAGCTTGTGCATCTTCTCTGTTCGTCGCGGTCAATGGGAAAAGGCGCTTATCTGCAATCTAGGTGTTTCTGCGTGCTGCGCCCGCCCAAAGAGTGCCCGGGTGAAAACGACAACGCAGGCATGTCGAGTGCCACTGTCTGCACCAGCACAGCTAGTTTTGAGCAAATATCTCCTTCCGTTCAGCCGCAATGGCAAGAAGCTTGTGCATCTTCTCTGTTCGTCGCGGTCAATGGGAAAAGGCGCTTATCTGCAATCTAGGTGTTTCTGCGTGCTGCGCCCGCCCAAAGACTGACCGGGTTAAAACGACAACGCAGGCATGTCGGGTGCCAATGTCTGCACCATCACAGCAAGTTTTGAGCAAATATCTCCTTCTGTTCGGCCTCAATGGCAAGAAGCTTGTGCATCCTCTCTGTTCGTCGCGGTCAATGTGAAAAGACGCTTATCTGCAATCTAGGTGTTTCTGCGTGCTGCGCCCGCCCAAAGAGAGCCCGAGTGAAAACGACAACGCAGTCATGTCGGGTGCCACTGTCTGCACCATCACAGCAAGTTTTGAGCAAATATCTCCTTCCTTTCGGCCGCAATGGCAAGAAGCTTGTGCATCTTCTCTGTTCGTCGCGGTCAATGGGAAAAGACGCTTATCTGCAATCTAGGTGTTTCTGTGTGCTGCGCCCGCCCAAAGAGTGCCCGAGTGAAAACGACAACGCAGGCATGTCGGGTGCCACTGTCTGCACCAGCACAGCAAGTTTTGAGCAAATATCTCCTTCCGTTCGGCCGCAATGGCAAGAAGCTTGTGCATCTTCTCTGTTCGTCGCGGTCAATGGGAAAAGGCGCTTATCTGCAATCTAGGTGTTTCTGCGTGCTGCGCCCGCCCAAAGAGTGTCCGGGTGAAAACGACAACGCAGGCATGTCGGGTGCCACTGTCTGCACCAGCACAGCAAGTTTTGAGCAAATATCTCCTTCCGTTCGGCCGCAATGGCAAGAAACTTGTGCATCTTCTCTGTTCGTCGCGGTCAATGGGAAAAGGCGCTTATCTGCAATCTAGGTGTTTCTGCGTGCTGCGCCCGCCCACAGAGTGCCCGGGTGAAACCGACAACGCATGCATGTCGGGTGCCACTGTCTGCACCAGCACAGCAAGTTTTGAGCAAATATCTCCTTCCGTTCGGCCGCAATGGCAAGAAGCTTGTGCATCTTCACTGTTAGTCGCGGTCAATGGGAAAAGGCGCTTATCTGCAATCTAGGTGTTTCTGCGTGCTGCGCCCGCCCAAAGAGTGACCGGGTTAAAACGACAACGCAGGCATGTCGGGTGCCAATGTCTGCACCAGCACAGCAAGTTTTGAGCAAATATCTCCCTCCGTTCGGCCGCAATGGCAAGAAGCTTGTGCATCTTCTCTGTTCGTCGTGGTCAATGGGAAAAGGCGCTTATCTGCAATCTAGGTGTTTCTGCGAGCTGCGCCCGCCCAAAGAGTGCCTGGGTGAAAACGACAACGCAGGCATGTCGGGTGCCACTGTCTGCACCAGCACAGCAAGTTTTGAGCAAATATCTCCTTCCGTTCGGCCGCAATGGCAAGAAGCTTGTGCATCTTCTCTGTTCGTCGCGGTCAATGGGAAAAGGCGCTTATCTGCAATCTAGGTGTTTCTGCGTGCTGCGCCCGCCCAAAGAGTGCCCGGGTGAAAACGACAACGCAGGCATGTCGGGTGCCACTGTCTGCACCAGCACAGCAAGTTTTGAGCAAATATCTCCTCCCGTTCGGCCGCAATGGCAAGAAGCTTGTGCATCTTCTCTGTTCGTCGCGGTCAATGGGAAAAGGCGCTTATCTGCAATCTAGGTGTTTCTGCGTGCTGCGCCCGCCCAAAGAGTGCCTGGGTGAAAACGACAACGCAGGCATGTCGGGTGCCACTGTCTGCACCAGCACAGCAAGTTTTGAGCAAATATCTCCTTCCGTTCGGCCGCAATGGCAAGAAGCTTGTGCATCTTCTCTGTTCGTCGCGGTCAATGGGAAAAGGCGCTTATCTGCAATCTAGGTGTTTCTGCGTGCTGCGCCCGCCCAAAGAGTGCCCGGGTGAAAACGACAACGCAGGCATGTCGGGTGCCACTGTCTGCACCAGCACAGCAAGTTTTGAGCAAATATCTCCTTCCGTTCGGCCGCAATGGCAAGAAGCTTGTGCATCTTCTCTCTTCGTCGCGGTCAATGGGAAAAGGCGCTTATCTGCAATCTAGGTGTTTCTGCGTGCTGCGCCCGCTCACAGAGTGCCCGGGTGAAAACGACAACGCATGCATGTCGGGTGCCACTGTCTGCACCAGCACAGCAAGTTTTGAGAAAATATCTCCTTCCGTTCGGCCGCAATGGCAAGAAGCTTGTGCATCTTCACTGATAGTCGCGGTCAATGGGAAAAGGCGCTTATCTGCAATCTAGGTGTTTCTGCGTGCTGCGCCCGCCTAAAGAGTGCCCGGGTGAAAACGACAACGCAGGCATGTCGAGTGCCACTGTCTGCACCAGCACAGCAAGTTTTGAGCAAATATCTCCTTCCGTTCAGCCGCAATGGCAAGAAGCTTGTGCATCTTCTCTGTTCGTCGCGGTCAATGGGAAAAGGCGCTTATCTGCAATCTAGGTGTTTCTGCGTGCTGCGCCCGCCCAAAGAGTGCCCGGGTGAAAACGACAACGCAGGCATGTCGGGTGCCACTGTCTGCACCAGCACAGCAAGTTTTGAGCAAATATCTCCTTCCGTTCGGCCGCAATGGCAAGAAGCTTGTGCATCTTCTCTGTTCGTCGCGGTCAATGGGAAAAGGCGCTTATCTGCAATCTAGGTGTTTCTGCGAGCTGCGCCCGCCCAAAGAGTGCCTGGGTGAAAACGACAACGCAGGCATGTCGGGTGCCACTGTCTGCACCAGCACAGCAAGTTTTGAGCAAATATCTCCTCCCGTTCGGCCGCAATGGCAAGAAGCTTGTGCATCTTCTCTGTTCGTCGCGGTCAATGGGAAAAGGCGCTTATCTGCAATCTAGGTGTTTCTGCGTGCTGCGCCCGCCCAAAGAGTGCCTGGGTGAAAACGACAACGCAGGCATGTCGGGTGCCACTGTCTGCACCAGCACAGCAAGTTTTGAGCAAATATCTCCTTCCGTTCGGCCGCAATGGCAAGAAGCTTGTGCATCTTCTCTGTTCGTCGCGGTCAATGGGAAAAGGCGCTTATCTGCAATCTAGGTGTTTCTGCGTGCTGCGCCCGCCCAAAGAGTGACCGGGTTAAAACGACAACGCAGGCATGTCGGTTGCCACTGTCTGCACCAGCACAGCAAGTTTTGAGCAAATACCTCCTTCCGTTCGGCCGCAATGGCATGAAGCTTGTGCATCTTCTCTGTTCGTCGCGGTCAATGGGAAAAGGAGCTTATCTGCAATCTAGGTGTTTCTGCGTGCTGCGCCTGCCCAAAGAGTGCCCGGGTGAAAACGACAATGCAGGCATGTCGGGTGCCACTGTCTGCACCAGCACAGCAAGTTTTGAGCAAATATCTCCTTCCGTTCGGCCGCAATGGCAAGAAGCTTGTGCATCTTCTCTGTTCGTCGCGGTCAATGGGAAAAGGCGCTTATCTGCAATCTAGGTGTTTCTGCGTGCTGCGCCCGCCCAAAGAGTGCCCGGGTGAAAACGACAACGCAGGCATGTCGGGTGCCAATGTCTGCACCAGCACAGCAAGTTTTGAGCAAATATCTCCTTCCGTTCGGCCGCAATGGCAAGAAGCTTGTGCATCTTCTCTGTTCGTCGCGGTCAATGGGAAAAGGCGCTTATCTTCAATCTAGGTGTTTCTGCGTGCTGCGCCCGCCCAAAGAGTGACCGGGTTAAAACGACAACGCAGTCATGTCGGGTGCCACTGTCTGCACCAGCACAGCAATTTTTAAGCAAATATCTCCCTCCGTTCGGCCGCAATGGCAAGAAGCTTGTGCATCTTCTCTGTTCGTCGTGGTCAATGGGAAAAGGCGCTTATCTGCAATCTAGGTGTTTCTGCGAGCTGCGCCCGCCCAAATAGTGCCTGGGTGAAAACGACAACGCAGGCATGTCGGGTGCCACTGTCTGCACCAGCACAGCAAGTTTTGAGCAAATATCTCCTTCCGTTCGGCCGCAATGGCAAGAAGCTTGTGCATCTTCTCTGTTCGTCGCGGTCAATGGGAAAAGGCGCTTATCTGCAATCTAGGTGTTTCTGCGTGCTGCGCCCGCCCAAAGAGTGCCCGGGTGAAAACGACAACGCAGGCATGTCGGGTGCCACTGTCTGCACCAGCACAGCAAGTTTTGAGCAAATATCTCCTTCCGTTCGGCCGCAATGGCAAGAAGCTTGTGCATCTTCTCTGTTCGTCGCGGTCAATGGGAAAAGGCGCTTATCTGCAATCTAGGTGTTTCTGCGTGCTGCGCCCGCTCACAGAGTGCCCGGGTGAAAACGACAACGCATGCATGTCGGGTGCCACTGTCTGCACCAGCACAGCAAGTTTTGAGAAAATATCTCCTTCCGTTCGGCCGCAATGGCAAGAAGCTTGTGCATCTTCACTGATAGTCGCGGTCAATGGGAAAAGGCGCTTATCTGCAATCTAGGTGTTTCTGCGTGCTGCGCCCGCCTAAAGAGTGCCCGGGTGAAAACGACAAGGCAGGCATGTCGAGTGCCACTGTCTGCACCAGCACAGCAAGTTTTGAGCAAATATCTCCTTCCGTTCAGCCGCAATGGCAAGAAGCTTGTGCATCTTCTCTGTTCGTCGCGGTCAATGGGAAAAGGCGCTTATCTGCAATCTAGGTGTTTCTGCGTGCTGCGCCTGCCCAAAGAGTGCCCGGGTGAAAACGACAACGCAGGCATGTCGGGTGCCACTGTCTGCACTAGCATAGCAAGTTTTGAGCAAATATGTCCTTCCGTTCGACCGCAATGGCAAGAAGCTTGTGCATCTTCTCTGTTCGTCGCGGTCAATGGGAAAAGGCGCTTATCTGCAATCTAGGTGTTTCTGCGTGCTGCGCCCGCCCAAAGAGTGACCGGGTTAAAACGACAACGCAGGCATGTCGGGTGCCACTGTCTGCACCATCACAGCAAGTTTTGAGCAAATATCTCCTTCCGTTCGGCCTCAATGGCAAGAAGCTTGTGCATCCTCTCTGTTCGTCGCGGTCAATGGGAAAAGACGCTTATCTGCAATCTAGGTGTTTCTGCGTGCTGCGCCCGCCCAAAGAGTGCCCGAGTGAAAACGACAACGCAGTCATGTCGGGTGCCACTGTCTGCACCATCACAGCAAGTTTTGAGCAAATATCTCCTTCCGTTCGGCCGCAATGGCAAGAAGCTTGTGCATCTTCTCTGTTCGTCGCGGTCAATGGGAAAAGGCGCTTATCTGCAATCTAGGTGTTTCTGCGTGCTGCGCCCGCCCAAAGAGTGCCCGGGTGAAAACGACAACGCAGGCATGTCGGGTGCCACTGTCTGCACCAGCACAGCAAGTTTTGAGCAAATATCTCCTTCCGTTCGGCCGCAATGGCAAGAAACTTGTGCATCTTCTCTGTTCGTCGCGGTCAATGGGAAAAGGCGCTTATCTGCAATCTAGGTGTTTCTGCGTGCTGCGCCCGCCCACAGAGTGCCCGGGTGAAACCGACAACGCATGCTTGTCGGGTGCCACTGTCTGCACCAGCACAGCAAGTTTTGAGCAAATATCTCCTTCCGTTCGGCCGCAATGGCAAGAAGCTTGTGCATCTTCACTGTTAGTCGCGGTCAATGGGAAAAGGCGCTTATCTGCAATCTAGGTGTTTCTGCGTGCTGCGCCCGCCTTAAGAGTGCCCGGGTGAAAACGACAACGCAGGCATGTCGGGTGCCACTGTCTGCACCAGCACAGCAAGTTTTGAGCAAATATCTCCTCCCGTTCGGCCGCAATGGCAAGAAGCTTGTGCATCTTCTCTGTTCGTCGCGGTCAATGGGAAAAGGCGCTTATCTGCAATCTAGGTGTTTCTGCGTGCTGCGCCCGCCCAAAGAGTGCCCGGGTGAAAACGACAACGCAGGCATGTCGAGTGCCACTGTCTGCACCAGCACAGCTAGTTTTGAGCAAATATCTCCTTCCGTTCAGCCGCAATGGCAAGAAGCTTGTGCATCTTCTCTGTTCGTCGCGGTCAATGGGAAAGGGCGCTTATCTGCAATCTAGGTGTTTCTGCGTGCTGCGCCTGCCCAAAGAGTGCCCGGGTGAAAACGACAACGCAGGCATGTCGGGTGCCACTGTCTGCACTAGCATAGCAAGTTTTGAGCAAATATCTCCTTCCGTTCGACCGCAATGGCAAGAAGCTTGTGCATCTTCTCTGTTCGTCGCGGTCAATGGGAAAAGGCGCTTATCTGCAATCTAGGTGTTTCTGCGTGCTGCGCCCGCCCAAAGAGTGACCGGGTTAAAACGACAACGCAGGCATGTCGGTTGCCACTGTCTGCACCAGCACAGCAATTTTTAAGCAAATATCTCCCTCCGTTCGGCCGCAATGGCAAGAAGCTTGTGCATCTTCTCTGTTCGTCGTGGTCAATGGGAAAAGGCGCTTATCTGCAATCTAGGTGTTTCTGCGAGCTGCGCCCGCCCAAAGAGTGCCTGGGTGAAAACGACAACGCAGGCATGTCGGGTGCCACTGTCTGCACCAGCACAGCAAGTTTTGAGCAAATATCTCCTTCCGTTCGGCCGCAATGGCAAGAAGCTTGTGCATCTTCTCTGTTCGTCGCGGTCAGTGGGAAAAGGCGCTTATCTGCAATCTAGGTGTTTCTGCGTGCTGCGCCCGCCCAAAGAGTGCCCGGGTGAAAACGACAACGCAGGCATGTCGGGTGCCACTGTCTGCACCAGCACAGCAAGTTTTGAGCAAATATCTCCTTCCGTTCGGCCGCAATGGCAAGAAGCTTGTGCATCTTCTCTGTTCGTCGCGGTCAATGGGAAAAGGCGCTTATCTGCAATCTAGGTGTTTCTGCGTGCTGCGCCCGCCTAAAGAGTGTTCGGGTGAAAACGACAACGCAGGCATGTCGGGTGCCACTGTCTGCACCAGCACAGCAAGTTTTGAGCAAATATCTCCTTCCGTTCGGCCGCAATGGCAAAAAGCTTGTGCATCTTCTCTGTTCGTCGCGGTCAATGGGAAAAGGCGCTTATCTGCAATCTAGGTGTTTCTGCGTGCTGCGCCCGCCCAAAGAGTGCCCGGGTGAAAATGACAACGCAGGCATGTCGGGTGCCACTGTCTGCACCAGCACAGCAAGTTTTGAGCAAATATCTCCTTCCGTTCGGCCGCAATGGCAAGAAGCTTGTGCATCTTCTCTGTTCGTCGCGGTCAATGGGAAAAGGCGCTTATCTGCAATCTAGGTGTTTCTGCGTGCTGCGCCCGCCTAAAGAGTGCCCGGGTGAAAACGACAACGCAGGCATGTCGGGTGCCACTGTCTGCACCAGCACAGCAAGTTTTGAGCAAATATCTCCTTCCGTTCGGCCGCAATGGCAAGAAGCTTGTGCATCTTCTCTGTTCGTCGCGGTCAATTGGAAAAGGCGCTTATCTGCAATCTAGGTGTTTCTGCGTGCTGCGCCCGCCCAAAGAGTGCCCGGGTGAAAACGACAACGCAGGCATGTCGGGTGCCACTGTCTGCACCAGCACAGCAAGTTTTGAGCAAATATCTCCTTCCGTTCGGCCGCAATGGCAAGAAGCTTGTGCATCTTCTCTGTTCGTCGCGGTCAATGGGAAAAGGCGCTTATCTGCAATCTAGGTGTTTCTGCGTGCTGCGCCCGCCTAAAGAGTGCCCGGGTGAAAACGACAACGCAGGCATGTCGGGTGCCACTGTCTGCACCAGCACAGCAAGTTTTGAGCAAATATCTCCTTCCGTTCGACCGCAATGGCAAGAAGCTTGTGCATCTTCTCTGTTCGTCGCGGTCAATGGGAAAAGGCGCTTATCTGCAATCTAGGTGTTTCTGCGTGCTGCGCCCGCCCAAAGAGTGACCGGGTTAAGACGACAACGCAGGCATGTCGGGTGCCACTGTCTGCACCATCACAGCAAGTTTTGAGCAAATATCTCCTTCCGTTCGGCCTCAATGGCAAGAAGCTTGTGCATCCTCTCTGTTCGTCGCGGTCAATGGGAAAAGACGCTTATCTGCAATCTAGGTGTTTCTGCGTGCTGCGCCCGCCCAAAGAGTGCCCGAGTGAAAACGACAACGCAGTCATGTCGGGTGCCACTGTCTGCACCATCACAGCAAGTTTTGAGCAAATATCTCCTTCCGTTCGGCCGCAATGGCAAGAAGCTTGTGCATCTTCTCTGTTCGTCGCGGTCAATGGGAAAAGACGCTTATCTGCAATCTAGGTGTTTCTGTGTGCTGCGCCCGCCCAAAGAGTGCCCGAGTGAAAACGACAACGCAGGCATGTCGGGTGCCACTGTCTGCACCAGCACAGCAAGTTTTGAGCAAATATCTCCTTCCGTTCGGCCGCAATGGCAAGAAGCTTGTGCATCTTCTCTGTTCGTCGCGGTCAATGGGAAAAGGCGCTTATCTGCAATCTAGGTGTTTCTGCGTGCTGCGCCCGCCCAAAGAGTGTCCGGGTGAAAACGACAACGCAGGCATGTCGGGTGCCACTGTCTGCACCAGCACAGCAAGTTTTGAGCAAATATCTCCTTCCGTTCGGCCGCAATGGCAAGAAGCTTGTGCATCTTCACTGATAGTCGCGGTCAATGGGAAAAGGCGCTTATCTGCAATCTAGGTGTTTCTGCGTGCTGCGCCCGCCTAAAGAGTGCCCGGGTGAAAACGACAAGGCAGGCATGTCGAGTGCCACTGTCTGCACCAGCACAGCAAGTTTTGAGCAAATATCTCCTTCCGTTCAGCCGCAATGGCAAGAAGCTTGTGCATCTTCTCTGTTCGTCGCGGTCAATGGGAAAAGGCGCTTATCTGCAATCTAGGTGTTTCTGCGTGCTGCGCCTGCCCAAAGAGTGCCCGGGTGAAAACGACAACGCAGGCATGTCGGGTGCCACTGTCTGCACTAGCATAGCAAGTTTTGAGCAAATATGTCCTTCCGTTCGACCGCAATGGCAAGAAGCTTGTGCATCTTCTCTGTTCGTCGCGGTCAATGGGAAAAGGCGCTTATCTGCAATCTAGGTGTTTCTGCGTGCTGCGCCCGCCCAAAGAGTGACCGGGTTAAAACGACAACGCAGGCATGTCGGGTGCCACTGTCTGCACCATCACAGCAAGTTTTGAGCAAATATCTCCTTCCGTTCGGCCTCAATGGCAAGAAGCTTGTGCATCCTCTCTGTTCGTCGCGGTCAATGGGAAAAGACGCTTATCTGCAATCTAGGTGTTTCTGCGTGCTGCGCCCGCCCAAAGAGTGCCCGAGTGAAAACGACAACGCAGTCATGTCGGGTGCCACTGTCTGCACCATCACAGCAAGTTTTGAGCAAATATCTCCTTCCGTTCGGCCGCAATGGCAAGAAGCTTGTGCATCTTCTCTGTTCGTCGCGGTCAATGGGAAAAGGCGCTTATCTGCAATCTAGGTGTTTCTGCGTGCTGCGCCCGCCCAAAGAGTGCCCGGGTGAAAACGACAACGCAGGCATGTCGGGTGCCACTGTCTGCACCAGCACAGCAAGTTTTGAGCAAATATCTCCTTCCGTTCGGCCGCAATGGCAAGAAACTTGTGCATCTTCTCTGTTCGTCGCGGTCAATGGGAAAAGGCGCTTATCTGCAATCTAGGTGTTTCTGCGTGCTGCGCCCGCCCACAGAGTGCCCGGGTGAAACCGACAACGCATGCTTGTCGGGTGCCACTGTCTGCACCAGCACAGCAAGTTTTGAGCAAATATCTCCTTCCGTTCGGCCGCAATGGCAAGAAGCTTGTGCATCTTCACTGTTAGTCGCGGTCAATGGGAAAAGGCGCTTATCTGCAATCTAGGTGTTTCTGCGTGCTGCGCCCGCCTTAAGAGTGCCCGGGTGAAAACGACAACGCAGGCATGTCGGGTGCCACTGTCTGCACCAGCACAGCAAGTTTTGAGCAAATATCTCCTCCCGTTCGGCCGCAATGGCAAGAAGCTTGTGCATCTTCTCTGTTCGTCGCGGTCAATGGGAAAAGGCGCTTATCTGCAATCTAGGTGTTTCTGCGTGCTGCGCCCGCCCAAAGAGTGCCCGGGTGAAAACGACAACGCAGGCATGTCGAGTGCCACTGTCTGCACCAGCACAGCTAGTTTTGAGCAAATATCTCCTTCCGTTCAGCCGCAATGGCAAGAAGCTTGTGCATCTTCTCTGTTCGTCGCGGTCAATGGGAAAGGGCGCTTATCTGCAATCTAGGTGTTTCTGCGTGCTGCGCCTGCCCAAAGAGTGCCCGGGTGAAAACGACAACGCAGGCATGTCGGGTGCCACTGTCTGCACTAGCATAGCAAGTTTTGAGCAAATATCTCCTTCCGTTCGACCGCAATGGCAAGAAGCTTGTGCATCTTCTCTGTTCGTCGCGGTCAATGGGAAAAGGCGCTTATCTGCAATCTAGGTGTTTCTGCGTGCTGCGCCCGCCCAAAGAGTGACCGGGTTAAAACGACAACGCAGGCATGTCGGTTGCCACTGTCTGCACCAGCACAGCAATTTTTAAGCAAATATCTCCCTCCGTTCGGCCGCAATGGCAAGAAGCTTGTGCATCTTCTCTGTTCGTCGTGGTCAATGGGAAAAGGCGCTTATCTGCAATCTAGGTGTTTCTGCGAGCTGCGCCCGCCCAAAGAGTGCCTGGGTGAAAACGACAACGCAGGCATGTCGGGTGCCACTGTCTGCACCAGCACAGCAAGTTTTGAGCAAATATCTCCTTCCGTTCGGCCGCAATGGCAAGAAGCTTGTGCATCTTCTCTGTTCGTCGCGGTCAGTGGGAAAAGGCGCTTATCTGCAATCTAGGTGTTTCTGCGTGCTGCGCCCGCCCAAAGAGTGCCCGGGTGAAAACGACAACGCAGGCATGTCGGGTGCCACTGTCTGCACCAGCACAGCAAGTTTTGAGCAAATATCTCCTTCCGTTCGGCCGCAATGGCAAGAAGCTTGTGCATCTTCTCTGTTCGTCGCGGTCAATGGGAAAAGGCGCTTATCTGCAATCTAGGTGTTTCTGCGTGCTGCGCCCGCCTAAAGAGTGTTCGGGTGAAAACGACAACGCAGGCATGTCGGGTGCCACTGTCTGCACCAGCACAGCAAGTTTTGAGCAAATATCTCCTTCCGTTCGGCCGCAATGGCAAAAAGCTTGTGCATCTTCTCTGTTCGTCGCGGTCAATGGGAAAAGGCGCTTATCTGCAATCTAGGTGTTTCTGCGTGCTGCGCCCGCCCAAAGAGTGCCCGGGTGAAAATGACAACGCAGGCATGTCGGGTGCCACTGTCTGCACCAGCACAGCAAGTTTTGAGCAAATATCTCCTTCCGTTCGGCCGCAATGGCAAGAAGCTTGTGCATCTTCTCTGTTCGTCGCGGTCAATGGGAAAAGGCGCTTATCTGCAATCTAGGTGTTTCTGCGTGCTGCGCCCGCCTAAAGAGTGCCCGGGTGAAAACGACAACGCAGGCATGTCGGGTGCCACTGTCTGCACCAGCACAGCAAGTTTTGAGCAAATATCTCCTTCCGTTCGGCCGCAATGGCAAGAAGCTTGTGCATCTTCTCTGTTCGTCGCGGTCAATTGGAAAAGGCGCTTATCTGCAATCTAGGTGTTTCTGCGTGCTGCGCCCGCCCAAAGAGTGCCCGGGTGAAAACGACAACGCAGGCATGTCGGGTGCCACTGTCTGCACCAGCACAGCAAGTTTTGAGCAAATATCTCCTTCCGTTCGGCCGCAATGGCAAGAAGCTTGTGCATCTTCTCTGTTCGTCGCGGTCAATGGGAAAAGGCGCTTATCTGCAATCTAGGTGTTTCTGCGTGCTGCGCCCGCCTAAAGAGTGCCCGGGTGAAAACGACAACGCAGGCATGTCGGGTGCCACTGTCTGCACCAGCACAGCAAGTTTTGAGCAAATATCTCCTTCCGTTCGACCGCAATGGCAAGAAGCTTGTGCATCTTCTCTGTTCGTCGCGGTCAATGGGAAAAGGCGCTTATCTGCAATCTAGGTGTTTCTGCGTGCTGCGCCCGCCCAAAGAGTGACCGGGTTAAGACGACAACGCAGGCATGTCGGGTGCCACTGTCTGCACCATCACAGCAAGTTTTGAGCAAATATCTCCTTCCGTTCGGCCTCAATGGCAAGAAGCTTGTGCATCCTCTCTGTTCGTCGCGGTCAATGGGAAAAGACGCTTATCTGCAATCTAGGTGTTTCTGCGTGCTGCGCCCGCCCAAAGAGTGCCCGAGTGAAAACGACAACGCAGTCATGTCGGGTGCCACTGTCTGCACCATCACAGCAAGTTTTGAGCAAATATCTCCTTCCGTTCGGCCGCAATGGCAAGAAGCTTGTGCATCTTCTCTGTTCGTCGCGGTCAATGGGAAAAGACGCTTATCTGCAATCTAGGTGTTTCTGTGTGCTGCGCCCGCCCAAAGAGTGCCCGAGTGAAAACGACAACGCAGGCATGTCGGGTGCCACTGTCTGCACCAGCACAGCAAGTTTTGAGCAAATATCTCCTTCCGTTCGGCCGCAATGGCAAGAAGCTTGTGCATCTTCTCTGTTCGTCGCGGTCAATGGGAAAAGGCGCTTATCTGCAATCTAGGTGTTTCTGCGTGCTGCGCCCGCCCAAAGAGTGTCCGGGTGAAAACGACAACGCAGGCATGTCGGGTGCCACTGTCTGCACCAGCACAGCAAGTTTTGAGCAAATATCTCCTTCCGTTCGGCCGCAATGGCAAGAAGCTTGTGCATCTTCTCTGTTCGTCGCGGTCAATGGGAAAAGGCGCTTATCTGCAATCTAGGTGTTTCTGCGTGCTGCGCCCGCCCAAAGAGTGTCCGGGTGAAAACGACAACGCAGGCATGTCGGGTGCCACTGTCTGCACCAGCACAGCAAGTTTTGAGCAAATATCTCCTTCCGTTCGGCCGCAATGGCAAGAAGCTTGTGCATCTTCTCTGTTCGTCGCGGTCAATGGGAAAAGGCGCTTATCTGCAATCTAGGTGTTTCTGCGTGCTGCGCTCGCCCAAAGAGTGCCCGGGTGAAAACGACAACGCAGGCATGTCGGGTGCCACTGTCTGCACCAGCACAGCAAGTTTTGAGCAAATATCTCCTTCCGTTCGGCCGCAATGGCAAGAAGCTTGTGCATCTTCTCTGTTCGTCGCGGTCAATGGGAAAAGGCGCTTATCTGCAATCTAGGTGTTTCTGCGTGCTGCGCCCGCCCACAGAGTGCCCGGGTGAAAACGACAACGCATGCATGTCGGGTGCCACTGTCTGCACCAGCACAGCAAGTTTTGAGCAAATATCTCCTTCCGTTCGGCCGCAATGGCAAGAAGCTTGTGCATCTTCACTGTTAGTCGCGGTCAATGGGAAAAGGCGCTTATCTGCAATCTAGGTGTTTCTGCGTGCTGCGCCCGCCTAAAGAGTGCCCGGGTGAAAACGACAACGCAGGCATGTCGGGTGCCACTGTATGCACCAGCACAGCAAGTTTTGAGCAAATATCTCCTCCCGTTCGGCCGCAATGGCAAGAAGCTTGTGCATCTTCTCTGTTCGTCGCGGTCAATGGGAAAAGGCGCTTATCTGCAATCTAGGTGTTTCTGCGTGCTGCGCCCGCCCAAAGAGTGCCTGGGTGAAAACGACAACGCAGGCATGTCGAGTGCCACTGTCTGCACCAGCACAGCTAGTTTTGAGCAAATATCTCCTTCCGTTCAGCCGCAATGGCAAGAAGCTTGTGCATCTTCTCTGTTCGTCGCGGTCAATGGGAAAAGGCCCTTATCTGCAATCTAGGTGTTTCTGCGTGCTGCGCCCGCCCAAAGAGTGACCGGGTTAAAACGACAACGCAAAAATGTGGGGTGCCACTGTCTGCACCATCACAGCAAGTTTTGAGCAAATATCTCCTTCCGTTCGGCCTCAATGGCAAGAAGCTTGTGCATCCTCTCTGTTCGTCGCGGTCAATGGGAAAAGACGCTTATCTGCAATCTAGGTGTTTCTGCGTGTTGCGCCCGCCCAAAGAGTGCCCGAGTGAAAACGACAACGCAGTCATGTCGGGTGCCACTGTCTGCACCATCACAGCAAGTTTTGAGCAAATATTTCCTTTCGGCCGCAATGGCAAGAAGCTTGTGCATCTTCTCTGTTCGTCGTGGTCAATGGGAAAAGGCGCTTATCTGCAATCTAGGTGTTTCTGCGTGCTGCGCCCGCCCAAAGAGTGCCCGGGTGAAAACGACAACGCAGGCATGTCGGGTGCCACTGTCTGCACCAGCACAGCAAGTTTTGAGCAAATATCTCCTTCCGTTCGGCCGCAATGGCAAGAAGCTTGTGCATCTTCTCTGTTCGTCGCGGTAAATGGGAAAAGACGCTTATCTGCAATCTAGGTGTTTCTGCGTGCTGCGCCCGCCGAAAGAGTGCCCGGGTGAAAACGACAACGCAGGCATGTCGGGTGCCACTGTCTGCACCAGCACAGCAAGTTTTGAGCAAATATCTCCTTCCGTTCGGCCGCAATGGCAAGAAGCTTGTGCATCTTCTCTGTTCGTCGCGGTCAAAGAGAAAAGGCGCTTATCTGCAATCTAGGTGTTTCTGCGTGCTGCGCCCGCCCAAAGAGTGCCCGGGTGAAAACGACAACGCAGGCATGTCGGGTGCCACTGTCTGCACCAGCACAGCAAGTTTTGAGCAAATATCTCCTTCCGTTCGGCCGCAATGGCAAGAAGCTTGTGCATCTTCTCTGTTCGTCGCGGTCAATGGGAAAAGGCGCTTATCTGCAATCTAGGTGTTTCTGCGTGCTGCGCCCGCCCAAAGAGTGCCCGGGTGAAAACGACAATGCATGCATGTCGGGTGCCACTGTCTGCACCAGCACAGCAAGATTTGAGCAAATATCTCCTTCCGTTCGGCCGCAATGGCAAGAAGCTTGTGCATCTTCTCTGTTCGTCGCGGTCAATGGGAAAAGGCGCTTATCTGCAATCTAGGTGTTTCTGCGTGCTGCGCCCGCCCAAAGAGTGCCCAGGTGAAAACGACAACGCAGGCATGTCGGGTGCCACTGTCTGCACCAGCACAGCAAGATTTGAGCAAATATCTCCTTCTGTTCGGCCGCAATGGCAAGAAGCTTGTGCATCTTCTCTGTTCGTCGCGGTCAATGGGAAAAGGCGCTTATCTGCAATCTAGGTGTTTCTGCGTGCTGCGCCCGCCCAAAGAGTGCCCGGGTGAAAACGACAACGCATGCATGTCGGGCGCCACTGTCTGCACCAGCACAGCAAGTTTTGAGCAAATATCTCCTTCCGTTCGGCCGCAATGGCAAGAAGCTTGTGCATCTTCACTGTTAGTCGCGGTCAATGGGAAAAGGCGCTTATCTGCAATCTAGGTGTTTCTGCGTGCTGCGCCCGCCTAAAGAGTGCTCGGGTGAAAACGACAACGCAGGCATGTCGGGTGCCACTGTCTGCACCAGCACAGCAAGTTTTGAGCAAATATCTCCTCCCGTTCGGCCGCAATGGCAAGAAGCTTGTGCATCTTCTCTGTTCGTCGCGGTCAATGGGAAAAGGCGCTTATCTGCAATCTAGGTGTTTCTGCGTGCTGCGCCCGCCCAAAGAGTGCCTGGGTGAAAACGACAACGCAGGCATGTCGAGTGCCACTGTCTGCACCAGCACAGCAAGTTTTGAGCAAATATCTCCTCCCGTTCGGCCGCAATGGCAAGAAGCTTGTGCATCTTCTCTGTTCGTCGCGGTCAATGGGAAAAGGCGCTTATCTGCAATCTAGGTGTTTCTGCGTGCTGCGCCCGCCCAAAGAGTGCCTGGGTGAAAACGACAACGCAGGCATGTCGAGTGCCACTGTCTGCACCAGCACAGCAAGTTTTGAGCAAATATCTCCTTCCGTTCAGCCGCAATGGCAAGAAGCTTGTGCATCTTCTCTGTTCGTCGCGGTCAATGGGAAAAGGCGCTTATCTGCAATCTAGGTGTTTCTGCGTGCTGCGCCCGCCCAAAGAGTGCCCGGGTGAAAACGACAACGCAGGCATGTCGGGTGCCACTGTCTGCACCAGCACAGCAAGTTTTGAGCAAATATCTCCTTCCGTTCGGCCGCAATGGCAAGAAGCTTGTGCATCTTCTCTGTTCGTCGCGGTCAATGGGAAAAGGCGCTTATCTGCAATCTAGGTGTTTCTGCGTGCTGCGCCCGCCCAAAGACTGACCGGGTTAAAACGACAACGCAGGCATGTCGGGTGCCAATGTCTGCACCATCACAGCAAGTTTTGAGCAAATATCTCCTTCCGTTCGGCCTCAATGGCAAGAAGCTTGTGCATCCTCTCTGTTCGTCGCGGTCAATGTGAAAAGACGCTTATCTGCAATCTAGGTGTTTCTGCGTGCTGCGCCCGCCCAAAGAGAGCCCGAGTGAAAACGACAACGCAGTCATGTCGGGTGCCACTGTCTGCACCATCACAGCAAGTTTTGAGCAAATATCTCCTTCCGTTCGGCCGCAATGGCAAGAAGCTTGTGCATCTTCTCTGTTCGTCGCGGTCAATGGGAAAAGACGCTTATCTGCAATCTAGGTGTTTCTGTGTGCTGCGCCCGCCCAAAGAGTGCCCGAGTGAAAACGACAACGCAGTCATGTCGGGTGCCACTGTCTGCACCATCACAGCAAGTTTTGAGCAAATATCTCCTTCCGTTCGGCCGCAATGGCAAGAAGCATGTGCATCTTCTCTGTTCGTCGTGGTCAATGGGAAAAGGCGCTTATCTGCAATCTAGGTGTTTCTGCGTGCTGCGCCCGCCCAAAGAGTGCCCGGGTGAAAACGACAACGCAGGCATGTCGGGTGCCACTGTCTGCACCAGCACAGCAAGTTTTGAGCAAATGTCTCCTCCCGTTCGGCCGCAATGGCAAGAAGCTTGTGCATCTTCTCTGTTCGTCGCGGTCAATGGGAAAAGGCGCTTATCTGCAATCTAGGTGTTTCTGCGTGCTGCGCCCGCCCAAAGAGTGCCTGGGGGAAAACGACAACGCAGGCATGTCGGGTGCCACTGTCTGCACCAGCACAGCAAGTTTTGAGCAAATATCTCCTTCCGTTCGGCCGCAATGGCAAGAAGCTTGTGCATCTTCTCTGTTCGTCGCGGTCAATGGGAAAAGGCGCTTATCTGCAATCTAGGTGTTTCTGCGTGCTGCGCCCGCTCACAGAGTGCCCGGGTGAAAACGACAACGCATGCATGTCGGGTGCCACTGTCTGCACCAGCACAGCAAGTTTTGAGAAAATATCTCCTTCCGTTCGGCCGCAATGGCAAGAAGCTTGTGCATCTTCACTGATAGTCGCGGTCAATGGGAAAAGGCGCTTATCTGCAATCTAGGTGTTTCTGCGTGCTGCGCCCGCCTAAAGAGTGCCCGGGTGAAAACGACAACGCAGGCATGTCGAGTGCCACTGTCTGCACCAGCACAGCAAGTTTTGAGCAAATATCTCCTTCCGTTCAGCCGCAATGGCAAGAAGCTTGTGCATCTTCTCTGTTCGTCGCGGTCAATGGGAAAAGGCGCTTATCTGCAATCTAGGTGTTTCTGCGTGCTGCGCCTGCCCAAAGAGTGCCCGGGTGAAAACGACAACGCAGGCATGTCGGGTGCCACTGTCTGCACTAGCATAGCAAGTTTTGAGCAAATATCTCCTTCCGTTCGACCGCAATGGCAAGAAGCTTGTGCATCTTCTCTGTTCGTCGCGGTCAATGGGAAAAGGCGCTTATCTGCAATCTAGGTGTTTCTGCGTGCTGCGCCCGCCCAAAGAGTGACCGGGTTAAAACGACAACGCAGGCATGTCGGGTGCCACTGTCTGCACCATCACAGCAAGTTTTGAGCAAATATCTCCTTCCGTTCGGCCTCAATGGCAAGAAGCTTGTGCATCCTCTCTGTTCGTCGCGGTCAATGGGAAAAGACGCTTATCTGCAATCTAGGTGTTTCTGCGTGCTGCGCCCGCCCAAAGAGTGCCCGAGTGAAAACGACAACGCAGTCATGTCGGGTGCCACTGTCTGCACCATCACAGCAAGTTTTGAGCAAATATCTCCTTCCGTTCGGCCGCAATGGCAAGAAGCTTGTGCATCTTCTCTGTTCGTCGCGGTCAATGGGAAAAGACGCTTATCTGCAATCTAGGTGTTTCTGTGTGCTGCGCCCGCCCAAAGAGTGCCCGAGTGAAAACGACAACGCAGGCATGTCGGGTGCCACTGTCTGCACCAGCACAGCAAGTTTTGAGCAAATATCTCCTTCCGTTCGGCCGCAATGGCAAGAAGCTTGTGCATCTTCTCTGTTCGTCGCGGTCAATGGGAAAAGGCGCTTATCTGCAATCTAGGTGTTTCTGCGTGCTGCGCCCGCCCAAAGAGTGCCCGGGTGAAAACGACAACGCAGGCATGTCGGGTGCCACTGTCTGCACCAGCACAGCAAGTTTTGAGCAAATATCTCCTTCCGTTCGGCCGCAATGGCAAGAAACTTGTGCATCTTCTCTGTTCGTCGCGGTCAATGGGAAAAGGCGCTTATCTGCAATCTAGGTGTTTCTGCGTGCTGCGCCCGCCCACAGAGTGCCCGGGTGAAACCGACAACGCATGCTTGTCGGCTGCCACTGTCTGCACCAGCACAGCAAGTTTTGAGCAAATATCTCCTTCCGTTCGGCCGCAATGGCAAGAAGCTTGTGCATCTTCACTGTTAGTCGCGGTCAATGGGAAAAGGCGCTTATCTGCAATCTAGGTGTTTCTGCGTGCTGCGCCCGCCTTAAGAGTGCCCGGGTGAAAACGACAACGCAGGCATGTCGGGTGCCACTGTCTGCACCAGCACAGCAAGTTTTGAGCAAATATCTCCTCCCGTTCGGCCGCAATGGCAAGAAGCTTGTGCATCCTCTCTGTTCGTCGCGGTCAATGGGAAAAGGCGCTTATCTGCAATCTAGGTGTTTCTGCGTGCTGCGCCCGCCCACAGAGTGCCCGGGTGAAACCGACAACGCATGCTTGTCGGCTGCCACTGTCTGCACCAGCACAGCAAGTTTTGAGCAAATATCTCCTTCCGTTCGGCCGCAATGGCAAGAAGCTTGTGCATCTTCTCTGTTCGTCGCGGTCAATGGGAAAAGGCGCTTATCTGCAATCTAGGTGTTTCTGCGTGCTGCGCCCGCCCAAAGAGTGCCCGGGTGAAAACGACAACGCAGGCATGTCGAGTGCCACTGTCTGCACCAGCACAGCTAGTTTTGAGCAAATATCTCCTTCCGTTCAGCCGCAATGGCAAGAAGCTTGTGCATCTTCTCTGTTCGTCGCGGTCAATGGGAAAAGGCGCTTATCTGCAATCTAGGTGTTTCTGCGTGCTGCGCCTGCCCAAAGAGTGCCCGGGTGAAAACGACAACGCAGGCATGTCGGGTGCCACTGTCTGCACTAGCATAGCAAGTTTTGAGCAAATATCTCCTTCCGTTCGACCGCAATGGCAAGAAGCTTGTGCATCTTCTCTGTTCGTCGCGGTCAATGGGAAAAGGCGCTTATCTGCAATCTAGGTGTTTCTGCGTGCTGCGCCCGCCCAAAGAGTGACCGGGTTAAAACGACAACGCAGGCATGTCGGTTGCCACTGTCTGCACCAGCACAGCAATTTTTAAGCAAATATCTCCCTCCGTTCGACCGCAATGGCAAGAAGCTTGTGCATCTTCTCTGTTCGTCGTGGTCAATGGGAAAAGGCGCTTATCTGCAATCTAGGTGTTTCTGCGAGCTGCGCCCGCCCAAAGAGTGCCTGGGTGAAAACGACAACGCAGGCAAGTCGGGTGCCACTGTCTGCACCAGCACAGCAAGTTTTGAGCAAATATCTCCTTCCGTTCGGCCGCAATGGCAAGAAGCTTGTGCATCTTCTCTGTTCGTCGCGGTCAGTGGGAAAAGGCGCTTATCTGCAATCTAGGTGTTTCTGCGTGCTGCGCCCGCCCAAAGAGTGCCCGGGTGAAAACGACAACGCAGGCATGTCGGGTGCCACTGTCTGCACCAGCACAGCAAGTTTTGAGCAAATATCTCCTTCCGTTCGGCCGCAATGGCAAGAAGCTTGTGCATCTTCTCTGTTCGTCGCGGTCAATGGGAAAAGGCGCTTATCTGCAATCTAGGTGTTTCTGCGTGCTGCGCCCGCCTAAAGAGTGTTCGGGTGAAAAATACAACGCAGGCATGTCGGGTGCCACTGTCTGCACCAGCACAGCAAGTTTTGAGCAAATATCTCCTTCCGTTCGGCCGCAATGGCAAAAAGCTTGTGCATCTTCTCTGTTCGTCGCGGTCAATGGGAAAAGGCGCTTATCTGCAATCTAGGTGTTTCTGCGTGCTGCGCCCGCCCAAAGAGTGCCCGGGTGAAAATGACAACGCAGGCATGTCGGGTGCCACTGTCTGCACCAGCACAGCAAGTTTTGAGCAAATATCTCCTTCCGTTCGGCCGCAATGGCAAGAAGCTTGTGCATCTTCTCTGTTCGTCGCGGTCAATGGGAAAAGGCGCTTATCTGCAATCTAGGTGTTTCTGCGTGCTGCGCCCGCCTAAAGAGTGCCCGGGTGAAAACGACAACGCAGGCATGTCGGGTGCCACTGTCTGCACCAGCACAGCAAGTTTTGAGCAAATATCTCCTTCCGTTCGGCCGCAATGGCAAGAAGCTTGTGCATCTTCTCTGTTCGTCGCGGTCAGTGGGAAAAGGCGCTTATCTGCAATCTAGGTGTTTCTGCGTGCTGCGCCCGCCCAAAGAGTGCCCGGGTGAAAACGACAACGCAGGCATGTCGGGTGCCACTGTCTGCACCAGCACAGCAAGTTTTGAGCAAATATCTCCTTCCGTTCGGCCGCAATGGCAAGAAGCTTGTGCATCTTCTCTGTTCGTCGCGGTCAATGGGAAAAGGCGCTTATCTGCAATCTAGGTGTTTCTGCGTGCTGCGCCCGCCTAAAGAGTGTTCGGGTGAAAACGACAACGCAGGCATGTCGGGTGCCACTGTCTGCACCAGCACAGCAAGTTTTGAGCAAATATCTCCTTCCGTTCGGCCGCAATGGCAAAAAGCTTGTGCATCTTCTCTGTTCGTCGCGGTCAATGGGAAAAGGCGCTTATCTGCAATCTAGGTGTTTCTGCGTGCTGCGCCCGCCCAAAGAGTGCCCGGGTGAAAATGACAACGCAGGCATGTCGGGTGCCACTGTCTGCACCAGCACAGCAAGTTTTGAGCAAATATCTCCTTCCGTTCGGCCGCAATGGCAAGAAGCTTGTGCATCTTCTCTGTTCGTCGCGGTCAATGGGAAAAGGCGCTTATCTGCAATCTAGGTGTTTCTGCGTGCTGCGCCCGCCTAAAGAGTGCCCGGGTGAAAACGACAACGCAGGCATGTCGGGTGCCACTGTCTGCACCAGCACAGCAAGTTTTGAGCAAATATCTCCTTCCGTTCGGCCGCAATGGCAAGAAGCTTGTGCATCTTCTCTGTTCGTCGCGGTCAATGGGAAAAGGCGCTTATCTGCAATCTAGGTGTTTCTGCGTGCTGCGCCCGCCCAAAGAGTGCCCGGGTGAAAACGACAACGCAGGCATGTCGGGTGCCACTGTCTGCACCAGCACAGCAAGTTTTGAGCAAATATCTCCTTCCGTTCGGCCGCAATGGCAAGAAGCTTGTGCATCTTCTCTGTTCGTCGCGGTCAATGGGAAAAGGCGCTTATCTGCAATCTAGGTGTTTCTGCGTGCTGCGCCCGCCTAAAGAGTGCCCGGGTGAAAACGACAACGCAGGCATGTCGGGTGCCACTGTCTGCACCAGCACAGCAAGTTTTGAGCAAATATCTCCTTCCGTTCGACCGCAATGGCAAGAAGCTTGTGCATCTTCTCTGTTCGTCGCGGTCAATGGGAAAAGGCGCTTATCTGCAATCTAGGTGTTTCTGCGTGCTGCGCCCGCCCAAAGAGTGACCGGGTTAAGACGACAACGCAGGCATGTCGGGTGCCACTGTCTGCACCATCACAGCAAGTTTTGAGCAAATATCTCCTTCCGTTCGGCCTCAATGGCAAGAAGCTTGTGCATCCTCTCTGTTCGTCGCGGTCAATGGGAAAAGACGCTTATCTGCAATCTAGGTGTTTCTGCGTGCTGCGCCCGCCCAAAGAGTGCCCGAGTGAAAACGACAACGCAGTCATGTCGGGTGCCACTGTCTGCACCATCACAGCAAGTTTTGAGCAAATATCTCCTTCCGTTCGGCCGCAATGGCAAGAAGCTTGTGCATCTTCTCTGTTCGTCGCGGTCAATGGGAAAAGACGCTTATCTGCAATCTAGGTGTTTCTGTGTGCTGCGCCCGCCCAAAGAGTGCCCGAGTGAAAACGACAACGCAGGCATGTCGGGTGCCACTGTCTGCACCAGCACAGCAAGTTTTGAGCAAATATCTCCTTCCGTTCGGCCGCAATGGCAAGAAGCTTGTGCATCTTCTCTGTTCGTCGCGGTCAATGGGAAAAGGCGCTTATCTGCAATCTAGGTGTTTCTGCGTGCTGCGCCCGCCCAAAGAGTGTCCGGGTGAAAACGACAACGCAGGCATGTCGGGTGCCACTGTCTGCACCAGCACAGCAAGTTTTGAGCAAATATCTCCTTCCGTTCGGCCGCAATGGCAAGAAGCTTGTGCATCTTCTCTGTTCGTCGCGGTCAATGGGAAAAGGCGCTTATCTGCAATCTAGGTGTTTCTGCGTGCTGCGCCCGCCCAAAGAGTGCCTGGGTGAAAACGACAACGCAGGCATGTCGGGTGCCACTGTCTGCACCAGCACAGCAAGTTTTGAGCAAATATCTCCTTCCGTTCGGCCGCAATGGCAAGAAGCTTGTGCATCTTCTCTGTTCGTCGCGGTCAATGGGAAAAGGCGCTTATCTGCAATCTAGGTGTTTCTGCGTGCTGCGCCCGCCCAAAGAGTGACCGGGTTAAAACGACAACGCAGGCATGTCGGTTGCCACTGTCTGCACCAGCACAGCAAGTTTTGAGCAAATACCTCCTTCCGTTCGGCCGCAATGGCATGAAGCTTGTGCATCTTCTCTGTTCGTCGCGGTCAATGGGAAAAGGAGCTTATCTGCAATCTAGGTGTTTCTGCGTGCTGCGCCTGCCCAAAGAGTGCCCGGGTGAAAACGACAATGCAGGCATGTCGGGTGCCACTGTCTGCACCAGCACAGCAAGTTTTGAGCAAATATCTCCTTCCGTTCGGCCGCAATGGCAAGAAGCTTGTGCATCTTCTCTGTTCGTCGCGGTCAATGGGAAAAGGCGCTTATCTGCAATCTAGGTGTTTCTGCGTGCTGCGCCCGCCCAAAGAGTGCCCGGGTGAAAACGACAACGCAGGCATGTCGGGTGCCAATGTCTGCACCAGCACAGCAAGTTTTGAGCAAATATCTCCTTCCGTTCGGCCGCAATGGCAAGAAACTTGTGCATCTTCTCTGTTCGTCGCGGTCAATGGGAAAAGGCGCTTATCTGCAATCTAGGTGTTTCTGCGTGCTGCGCCCGCCCACAGAGTGCCCGGGTGAAACCGACAACGCATGCTTGTCGGGTGCCACTGTCTGCACCAGCACAGCAAGTTTTGAGCAAATATCTCCTTCCGTTCGGCCGCAATGGCAAGAAGCTTGTGCATCTTCACTGTTAGTCGCGGTCAATGGGAAAAGGCGCTTATCTGCAATCTAGGTGTTTCTGCGTGCTGCGCCCGCCTTAAGAGTGCCCGGGTGAAAACGACAACGCAGGCATGTCGGGTGCCACTGTCTGCACCAGCACAGCAAGTTTTGAGCAAATATCTCCTCCCGTTCGGCCGCAATGGCAAGAAGCTTGTGCATCTTCTCTGTTCGTCGCGGTCAATGGGAAAAGGCGCTTATCTGCAATCTAGGTGTTTCTGCGTGCTGCGCCCGCCCAAAGAGTGCCCGGGTGAAAACGACAACGCAGGCATGTCGAGTGCCACTGTCTGCACCAGCACAGCTAGTTTTGAGCAAATATCTCCTTCCGTTCAGCCGCAATGGCAAGAAGCTTGTGCATCTTCTCTGTTCGTCGCGGTCAATGGGAAAAGGCGCTTATCTGCAATCTAGGTGTTTCTGCGTGCTGCGCCTGCCCAAAGAGTGCCCGGGTGAAAACGACAACGCAGGCATGTCGGGTGCCACTGTCTGCACTAGCATAGCAAGTTTTGAGCAAATATCTCCTTCCGTTCGACCGCAATGGCAAGAAGCTTGTGCATCTTCTCTGTTCGTCGCGGTCAATGGGAAAAGGCGCTTATCTGCAATCTAGGTGTTTCTGCGTGCTGCGCCCGCCCAAAGAGTGACCGGGTTAAAACGACAACGCAGGCATGTCGGGTGCCACTGTCTGCACCATCACAGCAAGTTTTGAGCAAATATCTCCTTCCGTTCGGCCTCAATGGCAAGAAGCTTGTGCATCCTCTCTGTTCGTCGCGGTCAATGGGAAAAGACGCTTATCTGCAATCTAGGTGTTTCTGCGTGCTGCGCCCGCCCAAAGAGTGCCCGAGTGAAAACGACAACGCAGTCATGTCGGGTGCCACTGTCTGCACCATCACAGCAAGTTTTGAGCAAATATCTCCTTCCGTTCGGCCGCAATGGCAAGAAGCTTGTGCATCTTCTCTGTTCGTCGCGGTCAATGGGAAAAGACGCTTATCTGCAATCTAGGTGTTTCTGTGTGCTGCGCCCGCCCAAAGAGTGCCCGAGTGAAAACGACAACGCAGGCATGTCGGGTGCCACTGTCTGCACCAGCACAGCAAGTTTTGAGCAAATATCTCCTTCCGTTCGGCCGCAATGGCAAGAAGCTTGTGCATCTTCTCTGTTCGTCGCGGTCAATGGGAAAAGGCGCTTATCTGCAATCTAGGTGTTTCTGCGTGCTGCGCCCGCCCACAGAGTGCCCGGGTTAAAACGACAACGCAGGCATGTCGGTTGCCACTGTCTGCACCAGCACAGCAAGTTTTGAGCAAATACCTCCTTCCGTTCGGCCGCAATGGCATGAAGCTTGTGCATCTTCTCTGTTCGTCGCGGTCAATGGGAAAAGGAGCTTATCTGCAATCTAGGTGTTTCTGCGTGCTGCGCCTGCCCAAAGAGTGCCCGGGTGAAAACGACAATGCAGGCATGTCGGGTGCCACTGTCTGCACCAGCACAGCAAGTTTTGAGCAAATATCTCCTTCCGTTCGGCCGCAATGGCAAGAAGCTTGTGCATCTTCTCTGTTCGTCGCGGTCAATGGGAAAAGGCGCTTATCTGCAATCTAGGTGTTTCTGCGTGCTGCGCCCGCCCAAAGAGTGCCCGGGTGAAAACGACAACGCAGGCATGTCGGGTGCCAATGTCTGCACCAGCACAGCAAGTTTTGAGCAAATATCTCCTTCCGTTCGGCCGCAATGGCAAGAAACTTGTGCATCTTCTCTGTTCGTCGCGGTCAATGGGAAAAGGCGCTTATCTGCAATCTAGGTGTTTCTGCGTGCTGCGCCCGCCCACAGAGTGCCCGGGTGAAACCGACAACGCATGCTTGTCGGGTGCCACTGTCTGCACCAGCACAGCAAGTTTTGAGCAAATATCTCCTTCCGTTCGGCCGCAATGGCAAGAAGCTTGTGCATCTTCACTGTTAGTCGCGGTCAATGGGAAAAGGCGCTTATCTGCAATCTAGGTGTTTCTGCGTGCTGCGCCCGCCTTAAGAGTGCCCGGGTGAAAACGACAACGCAGGCATGTCGGGTGCCACTGTCTGCACCAGCACAGCAAGTTTTGAGCAAATATCTCCTCCCGTTCGGCCGCAATGGCAAGAAGCTTGTGCATCTTCTCTGTTCGTCGCGGTCAATGGGAAAAGGCGCTTATCTGCAATCTAGGTGTTTCTGCGTGCTGCGCCCGCCCAAAGAGTGCCCGGGTGAAAACGACAACGCAGGCATGTCGAGTGCCACTGTCTGCACCAGCACAGCTAGTTTTGAGCAAATATCTCCTTCCGTTCAGCCGCAATGGCAAGAAGCTTGTGCATCTTCTCTGTTCGTCGCGGTCAATGGGAAAAGGCGCTTATCTGCAATCTAGGTGTTTCTGCGTGCTGCGCCCGCCCAAAGACTGACCGGGTTAAAACGACAACGCAGGCATGTCGGGTGCCAATGTCTGCACCATCACAGCAAGTTTTGAGCAAATATCTCCTTCTGTTCGGCCTCAATGGCAAGAAGCTTGTGCATCCTCTCTGTTCGTCGCGGTCAATGTGAAAAGACGCTTATCTGCAATCTAGGTGTTTCTGCGTGCTGCGCCCGCCCAAAGAGAGCCCGAGTGAAAACGACAACGCAGTCATGTCGGGTGCCACTGTCTGCACCATCACAGCAAGTTTTGAGCAAATATCTCCTTCCTTTCGGCCGCAATGGCAAGAAGCTTGTGCATCTTCTCTGTTCGTCGCGGTCAATGGGAAAAGACGCTTATCTGCAATCTAGGTGTTTCTGTGTGCTGCGCCCGCCCAAAGAGTGCCCGAGTGAAAACGACAACGCAGGCATGTCGGGTGCCACTGTCTGCACCAGCACAGCAAGTTTTGAGCAAATATCTCCTTCCGTTCGGCCGCAATGGCAAGAAGCTTGTGCATCTTCTCTGTTCGTCGCGGTCAATGGGAAAAGGCGCTTATCTGCAATCTAGGTGTTTCTGCGTGCTGCGCCCGCCCAAAGAGTGTCCGGGTGAAAACGACAACGCAGGCATGTCGGGTGCCACTGTCTGCACCAGCACAGCAAGTTTTGAGCAAATATCTCCTTCCGTTCGGCCGCAATGGCAAGAAACTTGTGCATCTTCTCTGTTCGTCGCGGTCAATGGGAAAAGGCGCTTATCTGCAATCTAGGTGTTTCTGCGTGCTGCGCCCGCCCACAGAGTGCCCGGGTGAAACCGACAACGCATGCATGTCGGGTGCCACTGTCTGCACCAGCACAGCAAGTTTTGAGCAAATATCTCCTTCCGTTCGGCCGCAATGGCAAGAAGCTTGTGCATCTTCACTGTTAGTCGCGGTCAATGGGAAAAGGCGCTTATCTGCAATCTAGGTGTTTCTGCGTGCTGCGCCCGCCCAAAGAGTGACCGGGTTAAAACGACAACGCAGGCATGTCGGGTGCCAATGTCTGCACCAGCACAGCAAGTTTTGAGCAAATATCTCCCTCCGTTCGGCCGCAATGGCAAGAAGCTTGTGCATCTTCTCTGTTCGTCGTGGTCAATGGGAAAAGGCGCTTATCTGCAATCTAGGTGTTTCTGCGAGCTGCGCCCGCCCAAAGAGTGCCTGGGTGAAAACGACAACGCAGGCATGTCGGGTGCCACTGTCTGCACCAGCACAGCAAGTTTTGAGCAAATATCTCCTTCCGTTCGGCCGCAATGGCAAGAAGCTTGTGCATCTTCTCTGTTCGTCGCGGTCAATGGGAAAAGGCGCTTATCTGCAATCTAGGTGTTTCTGCGTGCTGCGCCCGCCCAAAGAGTGCCCGGGTGAAAACGACAACGCAGGCATGTCGGGTGCCACTGTCTGCACCAGCACAGCAAGTTTTGAGCAAATATCTCCTCCCGTTCGGCCGCAATGGCAAGAAGCTTGTGCATCTTCTCTGTTCGTCGCGGTCAATGGGAAAAGGCGCTTATCTGCAATCTAGGTGTTTCTGCGTGCTGCGCCCGCCCAAAGAGTGCCTGGGTGAAAACGACAACGCAGGCATGTCGGGTGCCACTGTCTGCACCAGCACAGCAAGTTTTGAGCAAATATCTCCTTCCGTTCGGCCGCAATGGCAAGAAGCTTGTGCATCTTCTCTGTTCGTCGCGGTCAATGGGAAAAGGCGCTTATCTGCAATCTAGGTGTTTCTGCGTGCTGCGCCCGCCCAAAGAGTGCCCGGGTGAAAACGACAACGCAGGCATGTCGGGTGCCACTGTCTGCACCAGCACAGCAAGTTTTGAGCAAATATCTCCTTCCGTTCGGCCGCAATGGCAAGAAGCTTGTGCATCTTCTCTCTTCGTCGCGGTCAATGGGAAAAGGCGCTTATCTGCAATCTAGGTGTTTCTGCGTGCTGCGCCCGCTCACAGAGTGCCCGGGTGAAAACGACAACGCATGCATGTCGGGTGCCACTGTCTGCACCAGCACAGCAAGTTTTGAGAAAATATCTCCTTCCGTTCGGCCGCAATGGCAAGAAGCTTGTGCATCTTCACTGATAGTCGCGGTCAATGGGAAAAGGCGCTTATCTGCAATCTAGGTGTTTCTGCGTGCTGCGCCCGCCTAAAGAGTGCCCGGGTGAAAACGACAACGCAGGCATGTCGAGTGCCACTGTCTGCACCAGCACAGCAAGTTTTGAGCAAATATCTCCTTCCGTTCAGCCGCAATGGCAAGAAGCTTGTGCATCTTCTCTGTTCGTCGCGGTCAATGGGAAAAGGCGCTTATCTGCAATCTAGGTGTTTCTGCGTGCTGCGCCCGCCCAAAGAGTGCCCGGGTGAAAACGACAACGCAGGCATGTCGGGTGCCACTGTCTGCACCAGCACAGCAAGTTTTGAGCAAATATCTCCTTCCGTTCGGCCGCAATGGCAAGAAGCTTGTGCATCTTCTCTGTTCGTCGCGGTCAATGGGAAAAGGCGCTTATCTGCAATCTAGGTGTTTCTGCGAGCTGCGCCCGCCCAAAGAGTGCCTGGGTGAAAACGACAACGCAGGCATGTCGGGTGCCACTGTCTGCACCAGCACAGCAAGTTTTGAGCAAATATCTCCTCCCGTTCGGCCGCAATGGCAAGAAGCTTGTGCATCTTCTCTGTTCGTCGCGGTCAATGGGAAAAGGCGCTTATCTGCAATCTAGGTGTTTCTGCGTGCTGCGCCCGCCCAAAGAGTGCCTGGGTGAAAACGACAACGCAGGCATGTCGGGTGCCACTGTCTGCACCAGCACAGCAAGTTTTGAGCAAATATCTCCTTCCGTTCGGCCGCAATGGCAAGAAGCTTGTGCATCTTCTCTGTTCGTCGCGGTCAATGGGAAAAGGCGCTTATCTGCAATCTAGGTGTTTCTGCGTGCTGCGCCCGCCCAAAGAGTGACCGGGTTAAAACGACAACGCAGGCATGTCGGTTGCCACTGTCTGCACCAGCACAGCAAGTTTTGAGCAAATACCTCCTTCCGTTCGGCCGCAATGGCATGAAGCTTGTGCATCTTCTCTGTTCGTCGCGGTCAATGGGAAAAGGAGCTTATCTGCAATCTAGGTGTTTCTGCGTGCTGCGCCTGCCCAAAGAGTGCCCGGGTGAAAACGACAATGCAGGCATGTCGGGTGCCACTGTCTGCACCAGCACAGCAAGTTTTGAGCAAATATCTCCTTCCGTTCGGCCGCAATGGCAAGAAGCTTGTGCATCTTCTCTGTTCGTCGCGGTCAATGGGAAAAGGCGCTTATCTGCAATCTAGGTGTTTCTGCGTGCTGCGCCCGCCCAAAGAGTGCCCGGGTGAAAACGACAACGCAGGCATGTCGGGTGCCAATGTCTGCACCAGCACAGCAAGTTTTGAGCAAATATCTCCTTCCGTTCGGCCGCAATGGCAAGAAGCTTGTGCATCTTCTCTGTTCGTCGCGGTCAATGGGAAAAGGCGCTTATCTTCAATCTAGGTGTTTCTGCGTGCTGCGCCCGCCCAAAGAGTGACCGGGTTAAAACGACAACGCAGTCATGTCGGGTGCCACTGTCTGCACCAGCACAGCAATTTTTAAGCAAATATCTCCCTCCGTTCGGCCGCAATGGCAAGAAGCTTGTGCATCTTCTCTGTTCGTCGTGGTCAATGGGAAAAGGCGCTTATCTGCAATCTAGGTGTTTCTGCGAGCTGCGCCCGCCCAAATAGTGCCTGGGTGAAAACGACAACGCAGGCATGTCGGGTGCCACTGTCTGCACCAGCACAGCAAGTTTTGAGCAAATATCTCCTTCCGTTCGGCCGCAATGGCAAGAAGCTTGTGCATCTTCTCTGTTCGTCGCGGTCAATGGGAAAAGGCGCTTATCTGCAATCTAGGTGTTTCTGCGTGCTGCGCCCGCCCAAAGAGTGCCCGGGTGAAAACGACAACGCAGGCATGTCGGGTGCCACTGTCTGCACCAGCACAGCAAGTTTTGAGCAAATATCTCCTTCCGTTCGGCCGCAATGGCAAGAAGCTTGTGCATCTTCTCTGTTCGTCGCGGTCAATGGGAAAAGGCGCTTATCTGCAATCTAGGTGTTTCTGCGTGCTGCGCCCGCTCACAGAGTGCCCGGGTGAAAACGACAACGCATGCATGTCGGGTGCCACTGTCTGCACCAGCACAGCAAGTTTTGAGAAAATATCTCCTTCCGTTCGGCCGCAATGGCAAGAAGCTTGTGCATCTTCACTGATAGTCGCGGTCAATGGGAAAAGGCGCTTATCTGCAATCTAGGTGTTTCTGCGTGCTGCGCCCGCCTAAAGAGTGCCCGGGTGAAAACGACAAGGCAGGCATGTCGAGTGCCACTGTCTGCACCAGCACAGCAAGTTTTGAGCAAATATCTCCTTCCGTTCAGCCGCAATGGCAAGAAGCTTGTGCATCTTCTCTGTTCGTCGCGGTCAATGGGAAAAGGCGCTTATCTGCAATCTAGGTGTTTCTGCGTGCTGCGCCTGCCCAAAGAGTGCCCGGGTGAAAACGACAACGCAGGCATGTCGGGTGCCACTGTCTGCACTAGCATAGCAAGTTTTGAGCAAATATGTCCTTCCGTTCGACCGCAATGGCAAGAAGCTTGTGCATCTTCTCTGTTCGTCGCGGTCAATGGGAAAAGGCGCTTATCTGCAATCTAGGTGTTTCTGCGTGCTGCGCCCGCCCAAAGAGTGACCGGGTTAAAACGACAACGCAGGCATGTCGGGTGCCACTGTCTGCACCATCACAGCAAGTTTTGAGCAAATATCTCCTTCCGTTCGGCCTCAATGGCAAGAAGCTTGTGCATCCTCTCTGTTCGTCGCGGTCAATGGGAAAAGACGCTTATCTGCAATCTAGGTGTTTCTGCGTGCTGCGCCCGCCCAAAGAGTGCCCGAGTGAAAACGACAACGCAGTCATGTCGGGTGCCACTGTCTGCACCATCACAGCAAGTTTTGAGCAAATATCTCCTTCCGTTCGGCCGCAATGGCAAGAAGCTTGTGCATCTTCTCTGTTCGTCGCGGTCAATGGGAAAAGGCGCTTATCTGCAATCTAGGTGTTTCTGCGTGCTGCGCCCGCCCAAAGAGTGCCCGGGTGAAAACGACAACGCAGGCATGTCGGGTGCCACTGTCTGCACCAGCACAGCAAGTTTTGAGCAAATATCTCCTTCCGTTCGGCCGCAATGGCAAGAAACTTGTGCATCTTCTCTGTTCGTCGCGGTCAATGGGAAAAGGCGCTTATCTGCAATCTAGGTGTTTCTGCGTGCTGCGCCCGCCCACAGAGTGCCCGGGTGAAACCGACAACGCATGCTTGTCGGGTGCCACTGTCTGCACCAGCACAGCAAGTTTTGAGCAAATATCTCCTTCCGTTCGGCCGCAATGGCAAGAAGCTTGTGCATCTTCACTGTTAGTCGCGGTCAATGGGAAAAGGCGCTTATCTGCAATCTAGGTGTTTCTGCGTGCTGCGCCCGCCTTAAGAGTGCCCGGGTGAAAACGACAACGCAGGCATGTCGGGTGCCACTGTCTGCACCAGCACAGCAAGTTTTGAGCAAATATCTCCTCCCGTTCGGCCGCAATGGCAAGAAGCTTGTGCATCTTCTCTGTTCGTCGCGGTCAATGGGAAAAGGCGCTTATCTGCAATCTAGGTGTTTCTGCGTGCTGCGCCCGCCCAAAGAGTGCCCGGGTGAAAACGACAACGCAGGCATGTCGAGTGCCACTGTCTGCACCAGCACAGCTAGTTTTGAGCAAATATCTCCTTCCGTTCAGCCGCAATGGCAAGAAGCTTGTGCATCTTCTCTGTTCGTCGCGGTCAATGGGAAAGGGCGCTTATCTGCAATCTAGGTGTTTCTGCGTGCTGCGCCTGCCCAAAGAGTGCCCGGGTGAAAACGACAACGCAGGCATGTCGGGTGCCACTGTCTGCACTAGCATAGCAAGTTTTGAGCAAATATCTCCTTCCGTTCGACCGCAATGGCAAGAAGCTTGTGCATCTTCTCTGTTCGTCGCGGTCAATGGGAAAAGGCGCTTATCTGCAATCTAGGTGTTTCTGCGTGCTGCGCCCGCCCAAAGAGTGACCGGGTTAAAACGACAACGCAGGCATGTCGGTTGCCACTGTCTGCACCAGCACAGCAATTTTTAAGCAAATATCTCCCTCCGTTCGGCCGCAATGGCAAGAAGCTTGTGCATCTTCTCTGTTCGTCGTGGTCAATGGGAAAAGGCGCTTATCTGCAATCTAGGTGTTTCTGCGAGCTGCGCCCGCCCAAAGAGTGCCTGGGTGAAAACGACAACGCAGGCATGTCGGGTGCCACTGTCTGCACCAGCACAGCAAGTTTTGAGCAAATATCTCCTTCCGTTCGGCCGCAATGGCAAGAAGCTTGTGCATCTTCTCTGTTCGTCGCGGTCAGTGGGAAAAGGCGCTTATCTGCAATCTAGGTGTTTCTGCGTGCTGCGCCCGCCCAAAGAGTGCCCGGGTGAAAACGACAACGCAGGCATGTCGGGTGCCACTGTCTGCACCAGCACAGCAAGTTTTGAGCAAATATCTCCTTCCGTTCGGCCGCAATGGCAAGAAGCTTGTGCATCTTCTCTGTTCGTCGCGGTCAATGGGAAAAGGCGCTTATCTGCAATCTAGGTGTTTCTGCGTGCTGCGCCCGCCTAAAGAGTGTTCGGGTGAAAACGACAACGCAGGCATGTCGGGTGCCACTGTCTGCACCAGCACAGCAAGTTTTGAGCAAATATCTCCTTCCGTTCGGCCGCAATGGCAAAAAGCTTGTGCATCTTCTCTGTTCGTCGCGGTCAATGGGAAAAGGCGCTTATCTGCAATCTAGGTGTTTCTGCGTGCTGCGCCCGCCCAAAGAGTGCCCGGGTGAAAATGACAACGCAGGCATGTCGGGTGCCACTGTCTGCACCAGCACAGCAAGTTTTGAGCAAATATCTCCTTCCGTTCGGCCGCAATGGCAAGAAGCTTGTGCATCTTCTCTGTTCGTCGCGGTCAATGGGAAAAGGCGCTTATCTGCAATCTAGGTGTTTCTGCGTGCTGCGCCCGCCTAAAGAGTGCCCGGGTGAAAACGACAACGCAGGCATGTCGGGTGCCACTGTCTGCACCAGCACAGCAAGTTTTGAGCAAATATCTCCTTCCGTTCGGCCGCAATGGCAAGAAGCTTGTGCATCTTCTCTGTTCGTCGCGGTCAATTGGAAAAGGCGCTTATCTGCAATCTAGGTGTTTCTGCGTGCTGCGCCCGCCCAAAGAGTGCCCGGGTGAAAACGACAACGCAGGCATGTCGGGTGCCACTGTCTGCACCAGCACAGCAAGTTTTGAGCAAATATCTCCTTCCGTTCGGCCGCAATGGCAAGAAGCTTGTGCATCTTCTCTGTTCGTCGCGGTCAATGGGAAAAGGCGCTTATCTGCAATCTAGGTGTTTCTGCGTGCTGCGCCCGCCTAAAGAGTGCCCGGGTGAAAACGACAACGCAGGCATGTCGGGTGCCACTGTCTGCACCAGCACAGCAAGTTTTGAGCAAATATCTCCTTCCGTTCGACCGCAATGGCAAGAAGCTTGTGCATCTTCTCTGTTCGTCGCGGTCAATGGGAAAAGGCGCTTATCTGCAATCTAGGTGTTTCTGCGTGCTGCGCCCGCCCAAAGAGTGACCGGGTTAAGACGACAACGCAGGCATGTCGGGTGCCACTGTCTGCACCATCACAGCAAGTTTTGAGCAAATATCTCCTTCCGTTCGGCCTCAATGGCAAGAAGCTTGTGCATCCTCTCTGTTCGTCGCGGTCAATGGGAAAAGACGCTTATCTGCAATCTAGGTGTTTCTGCGTGCTGCGCCCGCCCAAAGAGTGCCCGAGTGAAAACGACAACGCAGTCATGTCGGGTGCCACTGTCTGCACCATCACAGCAAGTTTTGAGCAAATATCTCCTTCCGTTCGGCCGCAATGGCAAGAAGCTTGTGCATCTTCTCTGTTCGTCGCGGTCAATGGGAAAAGACGCTTATCTGCAATCTAGGTGTTTCTGTGTGCTGCGCCCGCCCAAAGAGTGCCCGAGTGAAAACGACAACGCAGGCATGTCGGGTGCCACTGTCTGCACCAGCACAGCAAGTTTTGAGCAAATATCTCCTTCCGTTCGGCCGCAATGGCAAGAAGCTTGTGCATCTTCTCTGTTCGTCGCGGTCAATGGGAAAAGGCGCTTATCTGCAATCTAGGTGTTTCTGCGTGCTGCGCCCGCCCAAAGAGTGTCCGGGTGAAAACGACAACGCAGGCATGTCGGGTGCCACTGTCTGCACCAGCACAGCAAGTTTTGAGCAAATATCTCCTTCCGTTCGGCCGCAATGGCAAGAAGCTTGTGCATCTTCACTGATAGTCGCGGTCAATGGGAAAAGGCGCTTATCTGCAATCTAGGTGTTTCTGCGTGCTGCGCCCGCCTAAAGAGTGCCCGGGTGAAAACGACAAGGCAGGCATGTCGAGTGCCACTGTCTGCACCAGCACAGCAAGTTTTGAGCAAATATCTCCTTCCGTTCAGCCGCAATGGCAAGAAGCTTGTGCATCTTCTCTGTTCGTCGCGGTCAATGGGAAAAGGCGCTTATCTGCAATCTAGGTGTTTCTGCGTGCTGCGCCTGCCCAAAGAGTGCCCGGGTGAAAACGACAACGCAGGCATGTCGGGTGCCACTGTCTGCACTAGCATAGCAAGTTTTGAGCAAATATGTCCTTCCGTTCGACCGCAATGGCAAGAAGCTTGTGCATCTTCTCTGTTCGTCGCGGTCAATGGGAAAAGGCGCTTATCTGCAATCTAGGTGTTTCTGCGTGCTGCGCCCGCCCAAAGAGTGACCGGGTTAAAACGACAACGCAGGCATGTCGGGTGCCACTGTCTGCACCATCACAGCAAGTTTTGAGCAAATATCTCCTTCCGTTCGGCCTCAATGGCAAGAAGCTTGTGCATCCTCTCTGTTCGTCGCGGTCAATGGGAAAAGACGCTTATCTGCAATCTAGGTGTTTCTGCGTGCTGCGCCCGCCCAAAGAGTGCCCGAGTGAAAACGACAACGCAGTCATGTCGGGTGCCACTGTCTGCACCATCACAGCAAGTTTTGAGCAAATATCTCCTTCCGTTCGGCCGCAATGGCAAGAAGCTTGTGCATCTTCTCTGTTCGTCGCGGTCAATGGGAAAAGGCGCTTATCTGCAATCTAGGTGTTTCTGCGTGCTGCGCCCGCCCAAAGAGTGCCCGGGTGAAAACGACAACGCAGGCATGTCGGGTGCCACTGTCTGCACCAGCACAGCAAGTTTTGAGCAAATATCTCCTTCCGTTCGGCCGCAATGGCAAGAAACTTGTGCATCTTCTCTGTTCGTCGCGGTCAATGGGAAAAGGCGCTTATCTGCAATCTAGGTGTTTCTGCGTGCTGCGCCCGCCCACAGAGTGCCCGGGTGAAACCGACAACGCATGCTTGTCGGGTGCCACTGTCTGCACCAGCACAGCAAGTTTTGAGCAAATATCTCCTTCCGTTCGGCCGCAATGGCAAGAAGCTTGTGCATCTTCACTGTTAGTCGCGGTCAATGGGAAAAGGCGCTTATCTGCAATCTAGGTGTTTCTGCGTGCTGCGCCCGCCTTAAGAGTGCCCGGGTGAAAACGACAACGCAGGCATGTCGGGTGCCACTGTCTGCACCAGCACAGCAAGTTTTGAGCAAATATCTCCTCCCGTTCGGCCGCAATGGCAAGAAGCTTGTGCATCTTCTCTGTTCGTCGCGGTCAATGGGAAAAGGCGCTTATCTGCAATCTAGGTGTTTCTGCGTGCTGCGCCCGCCCAAAGAGTGCCCGGGTGAAAACGACAACGCAGGCATGTCGAGTGCCACTGTCTGCACCAGCACAGCTAGTTTTGAGCAAATATCTCCTTCCGTTCAGCCGCAATGGCAAGAAGCTTGTGCATCTTCTCTGTTCGTCGCGGTCAATGGGAAAGGGCGCTTATCTGCAATCTAGGTGTTTCTGCGTGCTGCGCCTGCCCAAAGAGTGCCCGGGTGAAAACGACAACGCAGGCATGTCGGGTGCCACTGTCTGCACTAGCATAGCAAGTTTTGAGCAAATATCTCCTTCCGTTCGACCGCAATGGCAAGAAGCTTGTGCATCTTCTCTGTTCGTCGCGGTCAATGGGAAAAGGCGCTTATCTGCAATCTAGGTGTTTCTGCGTGCTGCGCCCGCCCAAAGAGTGACCGGGTTAAAACGACAACGCAGGCATGTCGGTTGCCACTGTCTGCACCAGCACAGCAATTTTTAAGCAAATATCTCCCTCCGTTCGGCCGCAATGGCAAGAAGCTTGTGCATCTTCTCTGTTCGTCGTGGTCAATGGGAAAAGGCGCTTATCTGCAATCTAGGTGTTTCTGCGAGCTGCGCCCGCCCAAAGAGTGCCTGGGTGAAAACGACAACGCAGGCATGTCGGGTGCCACTGTCTGCACCAGCACAGCAAGTTTTGAGCAAATATCTCCTTCCGTTCGGCCGCAATGGCAAGAAGCTTGTGCATCTTCTCTGTTCGTCGCGGTCAGTGGGAAAAGGCGCTTATCTGCAATCTAGGTGTTTCTGCGTGCTGCGCCCGCCCAAAGAGTGCCCGGGTGAAAACGACAACGCAGGCATGTCGGGTGCCACTGTCTGCACCAGCACAGCAAGTTTTGAGCAAATATCTCCTTCCGTTCGGCCGCAATGGCAAGAAGCTTGTGCATCTTCTCTGTTCGTCGCGGTCAATGGGAAAAGGCGCTTATCTGCAATCTAGGTGTTTCTGCGTGCTGCGCCCGCCTAAAGAGTGTTCGGGTGAAAACGACAACGCAGGCATGTCGGGTGCCACTGTCTGCACCAGCACAGCAAGTTTTGAGCAAATATCTCCTTCCGTTCGGCCGCAATGGCAAAAAGCTTGTGCATCTTCTCTGTTCGTCGCGGTCAATGGGAAAAGGCGCTTATCTGCAATCTAGGTGTTTCTGCGTGCTGCGCCCGCCCAAAGAGTGCCCGGGTGAAAATGACAACGCAGGCATGTCGGGTGCCACTGTCTGCACCAGCACAGCAAGTTTTGAGCAAATATCTCCTTCCGTTCGGCCGCAATGGCAAGAAGCTTGTGCATCTTCTCTGTTCGTCGCGGTCAATGGGAAAAGGCGCTTATCTGCAATCTAGGTGTTTCTGCGTGCTGCGCCCGCCTAAAGAGTGCCCGGGTGAAAACGACAACGCAGGCATGTCGGGTGCCACTGTCTGCACCAGCACAGCAAGTTTTGAGCAAATATCTCCTTCCGTTCGGCCGCAATGGCAAGAAGCTTGTGCATCTTCTCTGTTCGTCGCGGTCAATTGGAAAAGGCGCTTATCTGCAATCTAGGTGTTTCTGCGTGCTGCGCCCGCCCAAAGAGTGCCCGGGTGAAAACGACAACGCAGGCATGTCGGGTGCCACTGTCTGCACCAGCACAGCAAGTTTTGAGCAAATATCTCCTTCCGTTCGGCCGCAATGGCAAGAAGCTTGTGCATCTTCTCTGTTCGTCGCGGTCAATGGGAAAAGGCGCTTATCTGCAATCTAGGTGTTTCTGCGTGCTGCGCCCGCCTAAAGAGTGCCCGGGTGAAAACGACAACGCAGGCATGTCGGGTGCCACTGTCTGCACCAGCACAGCAAGTTTTGAGCAAATATCTCCTTCCGTTCGACCGCAATGGCAAGAAGCTTGTGCATCTTCTCTGTTCGTCGCGGTCAATGGGAAAAGGCGCTTATCTGCAATCTAGGTGTTTCTGCGTGCTGCGCCCGCCCAAAGAGTGACCGGGTTAAGACGACAACGCAGGCATGTCGGGTGCCACTGTCTGCACCATCACAGCAAGTTTTGAGCAAATATCTCCTTCCGTTCGGCCTCAATGGCAAGAAGCTTGTGCATCCTCTCTGTTCGTCGCGGTCAATGGGAAAAGACGCTTATCTGCAATCTAGGTGTTTCTGCGTGCTGCGCCCGCCCAAAGAGTGCCCGAGTGAAAACGACAACGCAGTCATGTCGGGTGCCACTGTCTGCACCATCACAGCAAGTTTTGAGCAAATATCTCCTTCCGTTCGGCCGCAATGGCAAGAAGCTTGTGCATCTTCTCTGTTCGTCGCGGTCAATGGGAAAAGACGCTTATCTGCAATCTAGGTGTTTCTGTGTGCTGCGCCCGCCCAAAGAGTGCCCGAGTGAAAACGACAACGCAGGCATGTCGGGTGCCACTGTCTGCACCAGCACAGCAAGTTTTGAGCAAATATCTCCTTCCGTTCGGCCGCAATGGCAAGAAGCTTGTGCATCTTCTCTGTTCGTCGCGGTCAATGGGAAAAGGCGCTTATCTGCAATCTAGGTGTTTCTGCGTGCTGCGCCCGCCCAAAGAGTGTCCGGGTGAAAACGACAACGCAGGCATGTCGGGTGCCACTGTCTGCACCAGCACAGCAAGTTTTGAGCAAATATCTCCTTCCGTTCGGCCGCAATGGCAAGAAGCTTGTGCATCTTCACTGATAGTCGCGGTCAATGGGAAAAGGCGCTTATCTGCAATCTAGGTGTTTCTGCGTGCTGCGCCCGCCTAAAGAGTGCCCGGGTGAAAACGACAAGGCAGGCATGTCGAGTGCCACTGTCTGCACCAGCACAGCAAGTTTTGAGCAAATATCTCCTTCCGTTCAGCCGCAATGGCAAGAAGCTTGTGCATCTTCTCTGTTCGTCGCGGTCAATGGGAAAAGGCGCTTATCTGCAATCTAGGTGTTTCTGCGTGCTGCGCCTGCCCAAAGAGTGCCCGGGTGAAAACGACAACGCAGGCATGTCGGGTGCCACTGTCTGCACTAGCATAGCAAGTTTTGAGCAAATATGTCCTTCCGTTCGACCGCAATGGCAAGAAGCTTGTGCATCTTCTCTGTTCGTCGCGGTCAATGGGAAAAGGCGCTTATCTGCAATCTAGGTGTTTCTGCGTGCTGCGCCCGCCCAAAGAGTGACCGGGTTAAAACGACAACGCAGGCATGTCGGGTGCCACTGTCTGCACCATCACAGCAAGTTTTGAGCAAATATCTCCTTCCGTTCGGCCTCAATGGCAAGAAGCTTGTGCATCCTCTCTGTTCGTCGCGGTCAATGGGAAAAGACGCTTATCTGCAATCTAGGTGTTTCTGCGTGCTGCGCCCGCCCAAAGAGTGCCCGAGTGAAAACGACAACGCAGTCATGTCGGGTGCCACTGTCTGCACCATCACAGCAAGTTTTGAGCAAATATCTCCTTCCGTTCGGCCGCAATGGCAAGAAGCTTGTGCATCTTCTCTGTTCGTCGCGGTCAATGGGAAAAGGCGCTTATCTGCAATCTAGGTGTTTCTGCGTGCTGCGCCCGCCCAAAGAGTGCCCGGGTGAAAACGACAACGCAGGCATGTCGGGTGCCACTGTCTGCACCAGCACAGCAAGTTTTGAGCAAATATCTCCTTCCGTTCGGCCGCAATGGCAAGAAACTTGTGCATCTTCTCTGTTCGTCGCGGTCAATGGGAAAAGGCGCTTATCTGCAATCTAGGTGTTTCTGCGTGCTGCGCCCGCCCACAGAGTGCCCGGGTGAAACCGACAACGCATGCTTGTCGGGTGCCACTGTCTGCACCAGCACAGCAAGTTTTGAGCAAATATCTCCTTCCGTTCGGCCGCAATGGCAAGAAGCTTGTGCATCTTCACTGTTAGTCGCGGTCAATGGGAAAAGGCGCTTATCTGCAATCTAGGTGTTTCTGCGTGCTGCGCCCGCCTTAAGAGTGCCCGGGTGAAAACGACAACGCAGGCATGTCGGGTGCCACTGTCTGCACCAGCACAGCAAGTTTTGAGCAAATATCTCCTCCCGTTCGGCCGCAATGGCAAGAAGCTTGTGCATCTTCTCTGTTCGTCGCGGTCAATGGGAAAAGGCGCTTATCTGCAATCTAGGTGTTTCTGCGTGCTGCGCCCGCCCAAAGAGTGCCCGGGTGAAAACGACAACGCAGGCATGTCGAGTGCCACTGTCTGCACCAGCACAGCTAGTTTTGAGCAAATATCTCCTTCCGTTCAGCCGCAATGGCAAGAAGCTTGTGCATCTTCTCTGTTCGTCGCGGTCAATGGGAAAGGGCGCTTATCTGCAATCTAGGTGTTTCTGCGTGCTGCGCCTGCCCAAAGAGTGCCCGGGTGAAAACGACAACGCAGGCATGTCGGGTGCCACTGTCTGCACTAGCATAGCAAGTTTTGAGCAAATATCTCCTTCCGTTCGACCGCAATGGCAAGAAGCTTGTGCATCTTCTCTGTTCGTCGCGGTCAATGGGAAAAGGCGCTTATCTGCAATCTAGGTGTTTCTGCGTGCTGCGCCCGCCCAAAGAGTGACCGGGTTAAAACGACAACGCAGGCATGTCGGTTGCCACTGTCTGCACCAGCACAGCAATTTTTAAGCAAATATCTCCCTCCGTTCGGCCGCAATGGCAAGAAGCTTGTGCATCTTCTCTGTTCGTCGTGGTCAATGGGAAAAGGCGCTTATCTGCAATCTAGGTGTTTCTGCGAGCTGCGCCCGCCCAAAGAGTGCCTGGGTGAAAACGACAACGCAGGCATGTCGGGTGCCACTGTCTGCACCAGCACAGCAAGTTTTGAGCAAATATCTCCTTCCGTTCGGCCGCAATGGCAAGAAGCTTGTGCATCTTCTCTGTTCGTCGCGGTCAGTGGGAAAAGGCGCTTATCTGCAATCTAGGTGTTTCTGCGTGCTGCGCCCGCCCAAAGAGTGCCCGGGTGAAAACGACAACGCAGGCATGTCGGGTGCCACTGTCTGCACCAGCACAGCAAGTTTTGAGCAAATATCTCCTTCCGTTCGGCCGCAATGGCAAGAAGCTTGTGCATCTTCTCTGTTCGTCGCGGTCAATGGGAAAAGGCGCTTATCTGCAATCTAGGTGTTTCTGCGTGCTGCGCCCGCCTAAAGAGTGTTCGGGTGAAAACGACAACGCAGGCATGTCGGGTGCCACTGTCTGCACCAGCACAGCAAGTTTTGAGCAAATATCTCCTTCCGTTCGGCCGCAATGGCAAAAAGCTTGTGCATCTTCTCTGTTCGTCGCGGTCAATGGGAAAAGGCGCTTATCTGCAATCTAGGTGTTTCTGCGTGCTGCGCCCGCCCAAAGAGTGCCCGGGTGAAAATGACAACGCAGGCATGTCGGGTGCCACTGTCTGCACCAGCACAGCAAGTTTTGAGCAAATATCTCCTTCCGTTCGGCCGCAATGGCAAGAAGCTTGTGCATCTTCTCTGTTCGTCGCGGTCAATGGGAAAAGGCGCTTATCTGCAATCTAGGTGTTTCTGCGTGCTGCGCCCGCCTAAAGAGTGCCCGGGTGAAAACGACAACGCAGGCATGTCGGGTGCCACTGTCTGCACCAGCACAGCAAGTTTTGAGCAAATATCTCCTTCCGTTCGGCCGCAATGGCAAGAAGCTTGTGCATCTTCTCTGTTCGTCGCGGTCAATTGGAAAAGGCGCTTATCTGCAATCTAGGTGTTTCTGCGTGCTGCGCCCGCCCAAAGAGTGCCCGGGTGAAAACGACAACGCAGGCATGTCGGGTGCCACTGTCTGCACCAGCACAGCAAGTTTTGAGCAAATATCTCCTTCCGTTCGGCCGCAATGGCAAGAAGCTTGTGCATCTTCTCTGTTCGTCGCGGTCAATGGGAAAAGGCGCTTATCTGCAATCTAGGTGTTTCTGCGTGCTGCGCCCGCCTAAAGAGTGCCCGGGTGAAAACGACAACGCAGGCATGTCGGGTGCCACTGTCTGCACCAGCACAGCAAGTTTTGAGCAAATATCTCCTTCCGTTCGACCGCAATGGCAAGAAGCTTGTGCATCTTCTCTGTTCGTCGCGGTCAATGGGAAAAGGCGCTTATCTGCAATCTAGGTGTTTCTGCGTGCTGCGCCCGCCCAAAGAGTGACCGGGTTAAGACGACAACGCAGGCATGTCGGGTGCCACTGTCTGCACCATCACAGCAAGTTTTGAGCAAATATCTCCTTCCGTTCGGCCTCAATGGCAAGAAGCTTGTGCATCCTCTCTGTTCGTCGCGGTCAATGGGAAAAGACGCTTATCTGCAATCTAGGTGTTTCTGCGTGCTGCGCCCGCCCAAAGAGTGCCCGAGTGAAAACGACAACGCAGTCATGTCGGGTGCCACTGTCTGCACCATCACAGCAAGTTTTGAGCAAATATCTCCTTCCGTTCGGCCGCAATGGCAAGAAGCTTGTGCATCTTCTCTGTTCGTCGCGGTCAATGGGAAAAGACGCTTATCTGCAATCTAGGTGTTTCTGTGTGCTGCGCCCGCCCAAAGAGTGCCCGAGTGAAAACGACAACGCAGGCATGTCGGGTGCCACTGTCTGCACCAGCACAGCAAGTTTTGAGCAAATATCTCCTTCCGTTCGGCCGCAATGGCAAGAAGCTTGTGCATCTTCTCTGTTCGTCGCGGTCAATGGGAAAAGGCGCTTATCTGCAATCTAGGTGTTTCTGCGTGCTGCGCCCGCCCAAAGAGTGTCCGGGTGAAAACGACAACGCAGGCATGTCGGGTGCCACTGTCTGCACCAGCACAGCAAGTTTTGAGCAAATATCTCCTTCCGTTCGGCCGCAATGGCAAGAAGCTTGTGCATCTTCTCTGTTCGTCGCGGTCAATGGGAAAAGGCGCTTATCTGCAATCTAGGTGTTTCTGCGTGCTGCGCCCGCCCAAAGAGTGTCCGGGTGAAAACGACAACGCAGGCATGTCGGGTGCCACTGTCTGCACCAGCACAGCAAGTTTTGAGCAAATATCTCCTTCCGTTCGGCCGCAATGGCAAGAAGCTTGTGCATCTTCTCTGTTCGTCGCGGTCAATGGGAAAAGGCGCTTATCTGCAATCTAGGTGTTTCTGCGTGCTGCGCTCGCCCAAAGAGTGCCCGGGTGAAAACGACAACGCAGGCATGTCGGGTGCCACTGTCTGCACCAGCACAGCAAGTTTTGAGCAAATATCTCCTTCCGTTCGGCCGCAATGGCAAGAAGCTTGTGCATCTTCTCTGTTCGTCGCGGTCAATGGGAAAAGGCGCTTATCTGCAATCTAGGTGTTTCTGCGTGCTGCGCCCGCCCACAGAGTGCCCGGGTGAAAACGACAACGCATGCATGTCGGGTGCCACTGTCTGCACCAGCACAGCAAGTTTTGAGCAAATATCTCCTTCCGTTCGGCCGCAATGGCAAGAAGCTTGTGCATCTTCACTGTTAGTCGCGGTCAATGGGAAAAGGCGCTTATCTGCAATCTAGGTGTTTCTGCGTGCTGCGCCCGCCTAAAGAGTGCCCGGGTGAAAACGACAACGCAGGCATGTCGGGTGCCACTGTATGCACCAGCACAGCAAGTTTTGAGCAAATATCTCCTCCCGTTCGGCCGCAATGGCAAGAAGCTTGTGCATCTTCTCTGTTCGTCGCGGTCAATGGGAAAAGGCGCTTATCTGCAATCTAGGTGTTTCTGCGTGCTGCGCCCGCCCAAAGAGTGCCTGGGTGAAAACGACAACGCAGGCATGTCGAGTGCCACTGTCTGCACCAGCACAGCTAGTTTTGAGCAAATATCTCCTTCCGTTCAGCCGCAATGGCAAGAAGCTTGTGCATCTTCTCTGTTCGTCGCGGTCAATGGGAAAAGGCCCTTATCTGCAATCTAGGTGTTTCTGCGTGCTGCGCCCGCCCAAAGAGTGACCGGGTTAAAACGACAACGCAAAAATGTGGGGTGCCACTGTCTGCACCATCACAGCAAGTTTTGAGCAAATATCTCCTTCCGTTCGGCCTCAATGGCAAGAAGCTTGTGCATCCTCTCTGTTCGTCGCGGTCAATGGGAAAAGACGCTTATCTGCAATCTAGGTGTTTCTGCGTGTTGCGCCCGCCCAAAGAGTGCCCGAGTGAAAACGACAACGCAGTCATGTCGGGTGCCACTGTCTGCACCATCACAGCAAGTTTTGAGCAAATATTTCCTTTCGGCCGCAATGGCAAGAAGCTTGTGCATCTTCTCTGTTCGTCGTGGTCAATGGGAAAAGGCGCTTATCTGCAATCTAGGTGTTTCTGCGTGCTGCGCCCGCCCAAAGAGTGCCCGGGTGAAAACGACAACGCAGGCATGTCGGGTGCCACTGTCTGCACCAGCACAGCAAGTTTTGAGCAAATATCTCCTTCCGTTCGGCCGCAATGGCAAGAAGCTTGTGCATCTTCTCTGTTCGTCGCGGTAAATGGGAAAAGACGCTTATCTGCAATCTAGGTGTTTCTGCGTGCTGCGCCCGCCGAAAGAGTGCCCGGGTGAAAACGACAACGCAGGCATGTCGGGTGCCACTGTCTGCACCAGCACAGCAAGTTTTGAGCAAATATCTCCTTCCGTTCGGCCGCAATGGCAAGAAGCTTGTGCATCTTCTCTGTTCGTCGCGGTCAAAGAGAAAAGGCGCTTATCTGCAATCTAGGTGTTTCTGCGTGCTGCGCCCGCCCAAAGAGTGCCCGGGTGAAAACGACAACGCAGGCATGTCGGGTGCCACTGTCTGCACCAGCACAGCAAGTTTTGAGCAAATATCTCCTTCCGTTCGGCCGCAATGGCAAGAAGCTTGTGCATCTTCTCTGTTCGTCGCGGTCAATGGGAAAAGGCGCTTATCTGCAATCTAGGTGTTTCTGCGTGCTGCGCCCGCCCAAAGAGTGCCCGGGTGAAAACGACAATGCATGCATGTCGGGTGCCACTGTCTGCACCAGCACAGCAAGATTTGAGCAAATATCTCCTTCCGTTCGGCCGCAATGGCAAGAAGCTTGTGCATCTTCTCTGTTCGTCGCGGTCAATGGGAAAAGGCGCTTATCTGCAATCTAGGTGTTTCTGCGTGCTGCGCCCGCCCAAAGAGTGCCCAGGTGAAAACGACAACGCAGGCATGTCGGGTGCCACTGTCTGCACCAGCACAGCAAGATTTGAGCAAATATCTCCTTCTGTTCGGCCGCAATGGCAAGAAGCTTGTGCATCTTCTCTGTTCGTCGCGGTCAATGGGAAAAGGCGCTTATCTGCAATCTAGGTGTTTCTGCGTGCTGCGCCCGCCCAAAGAGTGCCCGGGTGAAAACGACAACGCATGCATGTCGGGCGCCACTGTCTGCACCAGCACAGCAAGTTTTGAGCAAATATCTCCTTCCGTTCGGCCGCAATGGCAAGAAGCTTGTGCATCTTCACTGTTAGTCGCGGTCAATGGGAAAAGGCGCTTATCTGCAATCTAGGTGTTTCTGCGTGCTGCGCCCGCCTAAAGAGTGCTCGGGTGAAAACGACAACGCAGGCATGTCGGGTGCCACTGTCTGCACCAGCACAGCAAGTTTTGAGCAAATATCTCCTCCCGTTCGGCCGCAATGGCAAGAAGCTTGTGCATCTTCTCTGTTCGTCGCGGTCAATGGGAAAAGGCGCTTATCTGCAATCTAGGTGTTTCTGCGTGCTGCGCCCGCCCAAAGAGTGCCTGGGTGAAAACGACAACGCAGGCATGTCGAGTGCCACTGTCTGCACCAGCACAGCAAGTTTTGAGCAAATATCTCCTCCCGTTCGGCCGCAATGGCAAGAAGCTTGTGCATCTTCTCTGTTCGTCGCGGTCAATGGGAAAAGGCGCTTATCTGCAATCTAGGTGTTTCTGCGTGCTGCGCCCGCCCAAAGAGTGCCTGGGTGAAAACGACAACGCAGGCATGTCGAGTGCCACTGTCTGCACCAGCACAGCAAGTTTTGAGCAAATATCTCCTTCCGTTCAGCCGCAATGGCAAGAAGCTTGTGCATCTTCTCTGTTCGTCGCGGTCAATGGGAAAAGGCGCTTATCTGCAATCTAGGTGTTTCTGCGTGCTGCGCCCGCCCAAAGAGTGCCCGGGTGAAAACGACAACGCAGGCATGTCGGGTGCCACTGTCTGCACCAGCACAGCAAGTTTTGAGCAAATATCTCCTTCCGTTCGGCCGCAATGGCAAGAAGCTTGTGCATCTTCTCTGTTCGTCGCGGTCAATGGGAAAAGGCGCTTATCTGCAATCTAGGTGTTTCTGCGTGCTGCGCCCGCCCAAAGACTGACCGGGTTAAAACGACAACGCAGGCATGTCGGGTGCCAATGTCTGCACCATCACAGCAAGTTTTGAGCAAATATCTCCTTCCGTTCGGCCTCAATGGCAAGAAGCTTGTGCATCCTCTCTGTTCGTCGCGGTCAATGTGAAAAGACGCTTATCTGCAATCTAGGTGTTTCTGCGTGCTGCGCCCGCCCAAAGAGAGCCCGAGTGAAAACGACAACGCAGTCATGTCGGGTGCCACTGTCTGCACCATCACAGCAAGTTTTGAGCAAATATCTCCTTCCGTTCGGCCGCAATGGCAAGAAGCTTGTGCATCTTCTCTGTTCGTCGCGGTCAATGGGAAAAGACGCTTATCTGCAATCTAGGTGTTTCTGTGTGCTGCGCCCGCCCAAAGAGTGCCCGAGTGAAAACGACAACGCAGTCATGTCGGGTGCCACTGTCTGCACCATCACAGCAAGTTTTGAGCAAATATCTCCTTCCGTTCGGCCGCAATGGCAAGAAGCATGTGCATCTTCTCTGTTCGTCGTGGTCAATGGGAAAAGGCGCTTATCTGCAATCTAGGTGTTTCTGCGTGCTGCGCCCGCCCAAAGAGTGCCCGGGTGAAAACGACAACGCAGGCATGTCGGGTGCCACTGTCTGCACCAGCACAGCAAGTTTTGAGCAAATGTCTCCTCCCGTTCGGCCGCAATGGCAAGAAGCTTGTGCATCTTCTCTGTTCGTCGCGGTCAATGGGAAAAGGCGCTTATCTGCAATCTAGGTGTTTCTGCGTGCTGCGCCCGCCCAAAGAGTGCCTGGGGGAAAACGACAACGCAGGCATGTCGGGTGCCACTGTCTGCACCAGCACAGCAAGTTTTGAGCAAATATCTCCTTCCGTTCGGCCGCAATGGCAAGAAGCTTGTGCATCTTCTCTGTTCGTCGCGGTCAATGGGAAAAGGCGCTTATCTGCAATCTAGGTGTTTCTGCGTGCTGCGCCCGCTCACAGAGTGCCCGGGTGAAAACGACAACGCATGCATGTCGGGTGCCACTGTCTGCACCAGCACAGCAAGTTTTGAGAAAATATCTCCTTCCGTTCGGCCGCAATGGCAAGAAGCTTGTGCATCTTCACTGATAGTCGCGGTCAATGGGAAAAGGCGCTTATCTGCAATCTAGGTGTTTCTGCGTGCTGCGCCCGCCTAAAGAGTGCCCGGGTGAAAACGACAACGCAGGCATGTCGAGTGCCACTGTCTGCACCAGCACAGCAAGTTTTGAGCAAATATCTCCTTCCGTTCAGCCGCAATGGCAAGAAGCTTGTGCATCTTCTCTGTTCGTCGCGGTCAATGGGAAAAGGCGCTTATCTGCAATCTAGGTGTTTCTGCGTGCTGCGCCTGCCCAAAGAGTGCCCGGGTGAAAACGACAACGCAGGCATGTCGGGTGCCACTGTCTGCACTAGCATAGCAAGTTTTGAGCAAATATCTCCTTCCGTTCGACCGCAATGGCAAGAAGCTTGTGCATCTTCTCTGTTCGTCGCGGTCAATGGGAAAAGGCGCTTATCTGCAATCTAGGTGTTTCTGCGTGCTGCGCCCGCCCAAAGAGTGACCGGGTTAAAACGACAACGCAGGCATGTCGGGTGCCACTGTCTGCACCATCACAGCAAGTTTTGAGCAAATATCTCCTTCCGTTCGGCCTCAATGGCAAGAAGCTTGTGCATCCTCTCTGTTCGTCGCGGTCAATGGGAAAAGACGCTTATCTGCAATCTAGGTGTTTCTGCGTGCTGCGCCCGCCCAAAGAGTGCCCGAGTGAAAACGACAACGCAGTCATGTCGGGTGCCACTGTCTGCACCATCACAGCAAGTTTTGAGCAAATATCTCCTTCCGTTCGGCCGCAATGGCAAGAAGCTTGTGCATCTTCTCTGTTCGTCGCGGTCAATGGGAAAAGACGCTTATCTGCAATCTAGGTGTTTCTGTGTGCTGCGCCCGCCCAAAGAGTGCCCGAGTGAAAACGACAACGCAGGCATGTCGGGTGCCACTGTCTGCACCAGCACAGCAAGTTTTGAGCAAATATCTCCTTCCGTTCGGCCGCAATGGCAAGAAGCTTGTGCATCTTCTCTGTTCGTCGCGGTCAATGGGAAAAGGCGCTTATCTGCAATCTAGGTGTTTCTGCGTGCTGCGCCCGCCCAAAGAGTGCCCGGGTGAAAACGACAACGCAGGCATGTCGGGTGCCACTGTCTGCACCAGCACAGCAAGTTTTGAGCAAATATCTCCTTCCGTTCGGCCGCAATGGCAAGAAACTTGTGCATCTTCTCTGTTCGTCGCGGTCAATGGGAAAAGGCGCTTATCTGCAATCTAGGTGTTTCTGCGTGCTGCGCCCGCCCACAGAGTGCCCGGGTGAAACCGACAACGCATGCTTGTCGGCTGCCACTGTCTGCACCAGCACAGCAAGTTTTGAGCAAATATCTCCTTCCGTTCGGCCGCAATGGCAAGAAGCTTGTGCATCTTCACTGTTAGTCGCGGTCAATGGGAAAAGGCGCTTATCTGCAATCTAGGTGTTTCTGCGTGCTGCGCCCGCCTTAAGAGTGCCCGGGTGAAAACGACAACGCAGGCATGTCGGGTGCCACTGTCTGCACCAGCACAGCAAGTTTTGAGCAAATATCTCCTCCCGTTCGGCCGCAATGGCAAGAAGCTTGTGCATCCTCTCTGTTCGTCGCGGTCAATGGGAAAAGGCGCTTATCTGCAATCTAGGTGTTTCTGCGTGCTGCGCCCGCCCACAGAGTGCCCGGGTGAAACCGACAACGCATGCTTGTCGGCTGCCACTGTCTGCACCAGCACAGCAAGTTTTGAGCAAATATCTCCTTCCGTTCGGCCGCAATGGCAAGAAGCTTGTGCATCTTCTCTGTTCGTCGCGGTCAATGGGAAAAGGCGCTTATCTGCAATCTAGGTGTTTCTGCGTGCTGCGCCCGCCCAAAGAGTGCCCGGGTGAAAACGACAACGCAGGCATGTCGAGTGCCACTGTCTGCACCAGCACAGCTAGTTTTGAGCAAATATCTCCTTCCGTTCAGCCGCAATGGCAAGAAGCTTGTGCATCTTCTCTGTTCGTCGCGGTCAATGGGAAAAGGCGCTTATCTGCAATCTAGGTGTTTCTGCGTGCTGCGCCTGCCCAAAGAGTGCCCGGGTGAAAACGACAACGCAGGCATGTCGGGTGCCACTGTCTGCACTAGCATAGCAAGTTTTGAGCAAATATCTCCTTCCGTTCGACCGCAATGGCAAGAAGCTTGTGCATCTTCTCTGTTCGTCGCGGTCAATGGGAAAAGGCGCTTATCTGCAATCTAGGTGTTTCTGCGTGCTGCGCCCGCCCAAAGAGTGACCGGGTTAAAACGACAACGCAGGCATGTCGGTTGCCACTGTCTGCACCAGCACAGCAATTTTTAAGCAAATATCTCCCTCCGTTCGACCGCAATGGCAAGAAGCTTGTGCATCTTCTCTGTTCGTCGTGGTCAATGGGAAAAGGCGCTTATCTGCAATCTAGGTGTTTCTGCGAGCTGCGCCCGCCCAAAGAGTGCCTGGGTGAAAACGACAACGCAGGCATGTCGGGTGCCACTGTCTGCACCAGCACAGCAAGTTTTGAGCAAATATCTCCTTCCGTTCGGCCGCAATGGCAAGAAGCTTGTGCATCTTCTCTGTTCGTCGCGGTCAGTGGGAAAAGGCGCTTATCTGCAATCTAGGTGTTTCTGCGTGCTGCGCCCGCCCAAAGAGTGCCCGGGTGAAAACGACAACGCAGGCATGTCGGGTGCCACTGTCTGCACCAGCACAGCAAGTTTTGAGCAAATATCTCCTTCCGTTCGGCCGCAATGGCAAGAAGCTTGTGCATCTTCTCTGTTCGTCGCGGTCAATGGGAAAAGGCGCTTATCTGCAATCTAGGTGTTTCTGCGTGCTGCGCCCGCCTAAAGAGTGTTCGGGTGAAAAATACAACGCAGGCATGTCGGGTGCCACTGTCTGCACCAGCACAGCAAGTTTTGAGCAAATATCTCCTTCCGTTCGGCCGCAATGGCAAAAAGCTTGTGCATCTTCTCTGTTCGTCGCGGTCAATGGGAAAAGGCGCTTATCTGCAATCTAGGTGTTTCTGCGTGCTGCGCCCGCCCAAAGAGTGCCCGGGTGAAAATGACAACGCAGGCATGTCGGGTGCCACTGTCTGCACCAGCACAGCAAGTTTTGAGCAAATATCTCCTTCCGTTCGGCCGCAATGGCAAGAAGCTTGTGCATCTTCTCTGTTCGTCGCGGTCAATGGGAAAAGGCGCTTATCTGCAATCTAGGTGTTTCTGCGTGCTGCGCCCGCCTAAAGAGTGCCCGGGTGAAAACGACAACGCAGGCATGTCGGGTGCCACTGTCTGCACCAGCACAGCAAGTTTTGAGCAAATATCTCCTTCCGTTCGGCCGCAATGGCAAGAAGCTTGTGCATCTTCTCTGTTCGTCGCGGTCAGTGGGAAAAGGCGCTTATCTGCAATCTAGGTGTTTCTGCGTGCTGCGCCCGCCCAAAGAGTGCCCGGGTGAAAACGACAACGCAGGCATGTCGGGTGCCACTGTCTGCACCAGCACAGCAAGTTTTGAGCAAATATCTCCTTCCGTTCGGCCGCAATGGCAAGAAGCTTGTGCATCTTCTCTGTTCGTCGCGGTCAATGGGAAAAGGCGCTTATCTGCAATCTAGGTGTTTCTGCGTGCTGCGCCCGCCTAAAGAGTGTTCGGGTGAAAACGACAACGCAGGCATGTCGGGTGCCACTGTCTGCACCAGCACAGCAAGTTTTGAGCAAATATCTCCTTCCGTTCGGCCGCAATGGCAAAAAGCTTGTGCATCTTCTCTGTTCGTCGCGGTCAATGGGAAAAGGCGCTTATCTGCAATCTAGGTGTTTCTGCGTGCTGCGCCCGCCCAAAGAGTGCCCGGGTGAAAATGACAACGCAGGCATGTCGGGTGCCACTGTCTGCACCAGCACAGCAAGTTTTGAGCAAATATCTCCTTCCGTTCGGCCGCAATGGCAAGAAGCTTGTGCATCTTCTCTGTTCGTCGCGGTCAATGGGAAAAGGCGCTTATCTGCAATCTAGGTGTTTCTGCGTGCTGCGCCCGCCTAAAGAGTGCCCGGGTGAAAACGACAACGCAGGCATGTCGGGTGCCACTGTCTGCACCAGCACAGCAAGTTTTGAGCAAATATCTCCTTCCGTTCGGCCGCAATGGCAAGAAGCTTGTGCATCTTCTCTGTTCGTCGCGGTCAATGGGAAAAGGCGCTTATCTGCAATCTAGGTGTTTCTGCGTGCTGCGCCCGCCCAAAGAGTGCCCGGGTGAAAACGACAACGCAGGCATGTCGGGTGCCACTGTCTGCACCAGCACAGCAAGTTTTGAGCAAATATCTCCTTCCGTTCGGCCGCAATGGCAAGAAGCTTGTGCATCTTCTCTGTTCGTCGCGGTCAATGGGAAAAGGCGCTTATCTGCAATCTAGGTGTTTCTGCGTGCTGCGCCCGCCTAAAGAGTGCCCGGGTGAAAACGACAACGCAGGCATGTCGGGTGCCACTGTCTGCACCAGCACAGCAAGTTTTGAGCAAATATCTCCTTCCGTTCGACCGCAATGGCAAGAAGCTTGTGCATCTTCTCTGTTCGTCGCGGTCAATGGGAAAAGGCGCTTATCTGCAATCTAGGTGTTTCTGCGTGCTGCGCCCGCCCAAAGAGTGACCGGGTTAAGACGACAACGCAGGCATGTCGGGTGCCACTGTCTGCACCATCACAGCAAGTTTTGAGCAAATATCTCCTTCCGTTCGGCCTCAATGGCAAGAAGCTTGTGCATCCTCTCTGTTCGTCGCGGTCAATGGGAAAAGACGCTTATCTGCAATCTAGGTGTTTCTGCGTGCTGCGCCCGCCCAAAGAGTGCCCGAGTGAAAACGACAACGCAGTCATGTCGGGTGCCACTGTCTGCACCATCACAGCAAGTTTTGAGCAAATATCTCCTTCCGTTCGGCCGCAATGGCAAGAAGCTTGTGCATCTTCTCTGTTCGTCGCGGTCAATGGGAAAAGACGCTTATCTGCAATCTAGGTGTTTCTGTGTGCTGCGCCCGCCCAAAGAGTGCCCGAGTGAAAACGACAACGCAGGCATGTCGGGTGCCACTGTCTGCACCAGCACAGCAAGTTTTGAGCAAATATCTCCTTCCGTTCGGCCGCAATGGCAAGAAGCTTGTGCATCTTCTCTGTTCGTCGCGGTCAATGGGAAAAGGCGCTTATCTGCAATCTAGGTGTTTCTGCGTGCTGCGCCCGCCCAAAGAGTGTCCGGGTGAAAACGACAACGCAGGCATGTCGGGTGCCACTGTCTGCACCAGCACAGCAAGTTTTGAGCAAATATCTCCTTCCGTTCGGCCGCAATGGCAAGAAGCTTGTGCATCTTCTCTGTTCGTCGCGGTCAATGGGAAAAGGCGCTTATCTGCAATCTAGGTGTTTCTGCGTGCTGCGCCCGCCCAAAGAGTGCCTGGGTGAAAACGACAACGCAGGCATGTCGGGTGCCACTGTCTGCACCAGCACAGCAAGTTTTGAGCAAATATCTCCTTCCGTTCGGCCGCAATGGCAAGAAGCTTGTGCATCTTCTCTGTTCGTCGCGGTCAATGGGAAAAGGCGCTTATCTGCAATCTAGGTGTTTCTGCGTGCTGCGCCCGCCCAAAGAGTGACCGGGTTAAAACGACAACGCAGGCATGTCGGTTGCCACTGTCTGCACCAGCACAGCAAGTTTTGAGCAAATACCTCCTTCCGTTCGGCCGCAATGGCATGAAGCTTGTGCATCTTCTCTGTTCGTCGCGGTCAATGGGAAAAGGAGCTTATCTGCAATCTAGGTGTTTCTGCGTGCTGCGCCTGCCCAAAGAGTGCCCGGGTGAAAACGACAATGCAGGCATGTCGGGTGCCACTGTCTGCACCAGCACAGCAAGTTTTGAGCAAATATCTCCTTCCGTTCGGCCGCAATGGCAAGAAGCTTGTGCATCTTCTCTGTTCGTCGCGTTCAATGGGAAAAGGCGCTTATCTGCAATCTAGGTGTTTCTGCGTGCTGCGCCCGCCCAAAGAGTGCCCGGGTGAAAACGACAACGCAGGCATGTCGGGTGCCAATGTCTGCACCAGCACAGCAAGTTTTGAGCAAATATCTCCTTCCGTTCGGCCGCAATGGCAAGAAACTTGTGCATCTTCTCTGTTCGTCGCGGTCAATGGGAAAAGGCGCTTATCTGCAATCTAGGTGTTTCTGCGTGCTGCGCCCGCCCACAGAGTGCCCGGGTGAAACCGACAACGCATGCTTGTCGGGTGCCACTGTCTGCACCAGCACAGCAAGTTTTGAGCAAATATCTCCTTCCGTTCGGCCGCAATGGCAAGAAGCTTGTGCATCTTCACTGTTAGTCGCGGTCAATGGGAAAAGGCGCTTATCTGCAATCTAGGTGTTTCTGCGTGCTGCGCCCGCCTTAAGAGTGCCCGGGTGAAAACGACAACGCAGGCATGTCGGGTGCCACTGTCTGCACCAGCACAGCAAGTTTTGAGCAAATATCTCCTCCCGTTCGGCCGCAATGGCAAGAAGCTTGTGCATCTTCTCTGTTCGTCGCGGTCAATGGGAAAAGGCGCTTATCTGCAATCTAGGTGTTTCTGCGTGCTGCGCCCGCCCAAAGAGTGCCCGGGTGAAAACGACAACGCAGGCATGTCGAGTGCCACTGTCTGCACCAGCACAGCTAGTTTTGAGCAAATATCTCCTTCCGTTCAGCCGCAATGGCAAGAAGCTTGTGCATCTTCTCTGTTCGTCGCGGTCAATGGGAAAAGGCGCTTATCTGCAATCTAGGTGTTTCTGCGTGCTGCGCCCGCCCAAAGACTGACCGGGTTAAAACGACAACGCAGGCATGTCGGGTGCCAATGTCTGCACCATCACAGCAAGTTTTGAGCAAATATCTCCTTCTGTTCGGCCTCAATGGCAAGAAGCTTGTGCATCCTCTCTGTTCGTCGCGGTCAATGTGAAAAGACGCTTATCTGCAATCTAGGTGTTTCTGCGTGCTGCGCCCGCCCAAAGAGAGCCCGAGTGAAAACGACAACGCAGTCATGTCGGGTGCCACTGTCTGCACCATCACAGCAAGTTTTGAGCAAATATCTCCTTCCTTTCGGCCGCAATGGCAAGAAGCTTGTGCATCTTCTCTGTTCGTCGCGGTCAATGGGAAAAGACGCTTATCTGCAATCTAGGTGTTTCTGTGTGCTGCGCCCGCCCAAAGAGTGCCCGAGTGAAAACGACAACGCAGGCATGTCGGGTGCCACTGTCTGCACCAGCACAGCAAGTTTTGAGCAAATATCTCCTTCCGTTCGGCCGCAATGGCAAGAAGCTTGTGCATCTTCTCTGTTCGTCGCGGTCAATGGGAAAAGGCGCTTATCTGCAATCTAGGTGTTTCTGCGTGCTGCGCCCGCCCAAAGAGTGTCCGGGTGAAAACGACAACGCAGGCATGTCGGGTGCCACTGTCTGCACCAGCACAGCAAGTTTTGAGCAAATATCTCCTTCCGTTCGGCCGCAATGGCAAGAAACTTGTGCATCTTCTCTGTTCGTCGCGGTCAATGGGAAAAGGCGCTTATCTGCAATCTAGGTGTTTCTGCGTGCTGCGCCCGCCCACAGAGTGCCCGGGTGAAACCGACAACGCATGCATGTCGGGTGCCACTGTCTGCACCAGCACAGCAAGTTTTGAGCAAATATCTCCTTCCGTTCGGCCGCAATGGCAAGAAGCTTGTGCATCTTCACTGTTAGTCGCGGTCAATGGGAAAAGGCGCTTATCTGCAATCTAGGTGTTTCTGCGTGCTGCGCCCGCCCAAAGAGTGACCGGGTTAAAACGACAACGCAGGCATGTCGGGTGCCAATGTCTGCACCAGCACAGCAAGTTTTGAGCAAATATCTCCCTCCGTTCGGCCGCAATGGCAAGAAGCTTGTGCATCTTCTCTGTTCGTCGTGGTCAATGGGAAAAGGCGCTTATCTGCAATCTAGGTGTTTCTGCGAGCTGCGCCCGCCCAAAGAGTGCCTGGGTGAAAACGACAACGCAGGCATGTCGGGTGCCACTGTCTGCACCAGCACAGCAAGTTTTGAGCAAATATCTCCTTCCGTTCGGCCGCAATGGCAAGAAGCTTGTGCATCTTCTCTGTTCGTCGCGGTCAATGGGAAAAGGCGCTTATCTGCAATCTAGGTGTTTCTGCGTGCTGCGCCCGCCCAAAGAGTGCCCGGGTGAAAACGACAACGCAGGCATGTCGGGTGCCACTGTCTGCACCAGCACAGCAAGTTTTGAGCAAATATCTCCTCCCGTTCGGCCGCAATGGCAAGAAGCTTGTGCATCTTCTCTGTTCGTCGCGGTCAATGGGAAAAGGCGCTTATCTGCAATCTAGGTGTTTCTGCGTGCTGCGCCCGCCCAAAGAGTGCCTGGGTGAAAACGACAACGCAGGCATGTCGGGTGCCACTGTCTGCACCAGCACAGCAAGTTTTGAGCAAATATCTCCTTCCGTTCGGCCGCAATGGCAAGAAGCTTGTGCATCTTCTCTGTTCGTCGCGGTCAATGGGAAAAGGCGCTTATCTGCAATCTAGGTGTTTCTGCGTGCTGCGCCCGCCCAAAGAGTGCCCGGGTGAAAACGACAACGCAGGCATGTCGGGTGCCACTGTCTGCACCAGCACAGCAAGTTTTGAGCAAATATCTCCTTCCGTTCGGCCGCAATGGCAAGAAGCTTGTGCATCTTCTCTCTTCGTCGCGGTCAATGGGAAAAGGCGCTTATCTGCAATCTAGGTGTTTCTGCGTGCTGCGCCCGCTCACAGAGTGCCCGGGTGAAAACGACAACGCATGCATGTCGGGTGCCACTGTCTGCACCAGCACAGCAAGTTTTGAGAAAATATCTCCTTCCGTTCGGCCGCAATGGCAAGAAGCTTGTGCATCTTCACTGATAGTCGCGGTCAATGGGAAAAGGCGCTTATCTGCAATCTAGGTGTTTCTGCGTGCTGCGCCCGCCTAAAGAGTGCCCGGGTGAAAACGACAACGCAGGCATGTCGAGTGCCACTGTCTGCACCAGCACAGCAAGTTTTGAGCAAATATCTCCTTCCGTTCAGCCGCAATGGCAAGAAGCTTGTGCATCTTCTCTGTTCGTCGCGGTCAATGGGAAAAGGCGCTTATCTGCAATCTAGGTGTTTCTGCGTGCTGCGCCCGCCCAAAGAGTGCCCGGGTGAAAACGACAACGCAGGCATGTCGGGTGCCACTGTCTGCACCAGCACAGCAAGTTTTGAGCAAATATCTCCTTCCGTTCGGCCGCAATGGCAAGAAGCTTGTGCATCTTCTCTGTTCGTCGCGGTCAATGGGAAAAGGCGCTTATCTGCAATCTAGGTGTTTCTGCGAGCTGCGCCCGCCCAAAGAGTGCCTGGGTGAAAACGACAACGCAGGCATGTCGGGTGCCACTGTCTGCACCAGCACAGCAAGTTTTGAGCAAATATCTCCTCCCGTTCGGCCGCAATGGCAAGAAGCTTGTGCATCTTCTCTGTTCGTCGCGGTCAATGGGAAAAGGCGCTTATCTGCAATCTAGGTGTTTCTGCGTGCTGCGCCCGCCCAAAGAGTGCCTGGGTGAAAACGACAACGCAGGCATGTCGGGTGCCACTGTCTGCACCAGCACAGCAAGTTTTGAGCAAATATCTCCTTCCGTTCGGCCGCAATGGCAAGAAGCTTGTGCATCTTCTCTGTTCGTCGCGGTCAATGGGAAAAGGCGCTTATCTGCAATCTAGGTGTTTCTGCGTGCTGCGCCCGCCCAAAGAGTGACCGGGTTAAAACGACAACGCAGGCATGTCGGTTGCCACTGTCTGCACCAGCACAGCAAGTTTTGAGCAAATACCTCCTTCCGTTCGGCCGCAATGGCATGAAGCTTGTGCATCTTCTCTGTTCGTCGCGGTCAATGGGAAAAGGAGCTTATCTGCAATCTAGGTGTTTCTGCGTGCTGCGCCTGCCCAAAGAGTGCCCGGGTGAAAACGACAATGCAGGCATGTCGGGTGCCACTGTCTGCACCAGCACAGCAAGTTTTGAGCAAATATCTCCTTCCGTTCGGCCGCAATGGCAAGAAGCTTGTGCATCTTCTCTGTTCGTCGCGGTCAATGGGAAAAGGCGCTTATCTGCAATCTAGGTGTTTCTGCGTGCTGCGCCCGCCCAAAGAGTGCCCGGGTGAAAACGACAACGCAGGCATGTCGGGTGCCAATGTCTGCACCAGCACAGCAAGTTTTGAGCAAATATCTCCTTCCGTTCGGCCGCAATGGCAAGAAGCTTGTGCATCTTCTCTGTTCGTCGCGGTCAATGGGAAAAGGCGCTTATCTTCAATCTAGGTGTTTCTGCGTGCTGCGCCCGCCCAAAGAGTGACCGGGTTAAAACGACAACGCAGTCATGTCGGGTGCCACTGTCTGCACCAGCACAGCAATTTTTAAGCAAATATCTCCCTCCGTTCGGCCGCAATGGCAAGAAGCTTGTGCATCTTCTCTGTTCGTCGTGGTCAATGGGAAAAGGCGCTTATCTGCAATCTAGGTGTTTCTGCGAGCTGCGCCCGCCCAAATAGTGCCTGGGTGAAAACGACAACGCAGGCATGTCGGGTGCCACTGTCTGCACCAGCACAGCAAGTTTTGAGCAAATATCTCCTTCCGTTCGGCCGCAATGGCAAGAAGCTTGTGCATCTTCTCTGTTCGTCGCGGTCAATGGGAAAAGGCGCTTATCTGCAATCTAGGTGTTTCTGCGTGCTGCGCCCGCCCAAAGAGTGCCCGGGTGAAAACGACAACGCAGGCATGTCGGGTGCCACTGTCTGCACCAGCACAGCAAGTTTTGAGCAAATATCTCCTTCCGTTCGGCCGCAATGGCAAGAAGCTTGTGCATCTTCTCTGTTCGTCGCGGTCAATGGGAAAAGGCGCTTATCTGCAATCTAGGTGTTTCTGCGTGCTGCGCCCGCTCACAGAGTGCCCGGGTGAAAACGACAACGCATGCATGTCGGGTGCCACTGTCTGCACCAGCACAGCAAGTTTTGAGAAAATATCTCCTTCCGTTCGGCCGCAATGGCAAGAAGCTTGTGCATCTTCACTGATAGTCGCGGTCAATGGGAAAAGGCGCTTATCTGCAATCTAGGTGTTTCTGCGTGCTGCGCCCGCCTAAAGAGTGCCCGGGTGAAAACGACAAGGCAGGCATGTCGAGTGCCACTGTCTGCACCAGCACAGCAAGTTTTGAGCAAATATCTCCTTCCGTTCAGCCGCAATGGCAAGAAGCTTGTGCATCTTCTCTGTTCGTCGCGGTCAATGGGAAAAGGCGCTTATCTGCAATCTAGGTGTTTCTGCGTGCTGCGCCTGCCCAAAGAGTGCCCGGGTGAAAACGACAACGCAGGCATGTCGGGTGCCACTGTCTGCACTAGCATAGCAAGTTTTGAGCAAATATGTCCTTCCGTTCGACCGCAATGGCAAGAAGCTTGTGCATCTTCTCTGTTCGTCGCGGTCAATGGGAAAAGGCGCTTATCTGCAATCTAGGTGTTTCTGCGTGCTGCGCCCGCCCAAAGAGTGACCGGGTTAAAACGACAACGCAGGCATGTCGGGTGCCACTGTCTGCACCATCACAGCAAGTTTTGAGCAAATATCTCCTTCCGTTCGGCCTCAATGGCAAGAAGCTTGTGCATCCTCTCTGTTCGTCGCGGTCAATGGGAAAAGACGCTTATCTGCAATCTAGGTGTTTCTGCGTGCTGCGCCCGCCCAAAGAGTGCCCGAGTGAAAACGACAACGCAGTCATGTCGGGTGCCACTGTCTGCACCATCACAGCAAGTTTTGAGCAAATATCTCCTTCCGTTCGGCCGCAATGGCAAGAAGCTTGTGCATCTTCTCTGTTCGTCGCGGTCAATGGGAAAAGGCGCTTATCTGCAATCTAGGTGTTTCTGCGTGCTGCGCCCGCCCAAAGAGTGCCCGGGTGAAAACGACAACGCAGGCATGTCGGGTGCCACTGTCTGCACCAGCACAGCAAGTTTTGAGCAAATATCTCCTTCCGTTCGGCCGCAATGGCAAGAAACTTGTGCATCTTCTCTGTTCGTCGCGGTCAATGGGAAAAGGCGCTTATCTGCAATCTAGGTGTTTCTGCGTGCTGCGCCCGCCCACAGAGTGCCCGGGTGAAACCGACAACGCATGCTTGTCGGGTGCCACTGTCTGCACCAGCACAGCAAGTTTTGAGCAAATATCTCCTTCCGTTCGGCCGCAATGGCAAGAAGCTTGTGCATCTTCACTGTTAGTCGCGGTCAATGGGAAAAGGCGCTTATCTGCAATCTAGGTGTTTCTGCGTGCTGCGCCCGCCTTAAGAGTGCCCGGGTGAAAACGACAACGCAGGCATGTCGGGTGCCACTGTCTGCACCAGCACAGCAAGTTTTGAGCAAATATCTCCTCCCGTTCGGCCGCAATGGCAAGAAGCTTGTGCATCTTCTCTGTTCGTCGCGGTCAATGGGAAAAGGCGCTTATCTGCAATCTAGGTGTTTCTGCGTGCTGCGCCCGCCCAAAGAGTGCCCGGGTGAAAACGACAACGCAGGCATGTCGAGTGCCACTGTCTGCACCAGCACAGCTAGTTTTGAGCAAATATCTCCTTCCGTTCAGCCGCAATGGCAAGAAGCTTGTGCATCTTCTCTGTTCGTCGCGGTCAATGGGAAAGGGCGCTTATCTGCAATCTAGGTGTTTCTGCGTGCTGCGCCTGCCCAAAGAGTGCCCGGGTGAAAACGACAACGCAGGCATGTCGGGTGCCACTGTCTGCACTAGCATAGCAAGTTTTGAGCAAATATCTCCTTCCGTTCGACCGCAATGGCAAGAAGCTTGTGCATCTTCTCTGTTCGTCGCGGTCAATGGGAAAAGGCGCTTATCTGCAATCTAGGTGTTTCTGCGTGCTGCGCCCGCCCAAAGAGTGACCGGGTTAAAACGACAACGCAGGCATGTCGGTTGCCACTGTCTGCACCAGCACAGCAATTTTTAAGCAAATATCTCCCTCCGTTCGGCCGCAATGGCAAGAAGCTTGTGCATCTTCTCTGTTCGTCGTGGTCAATGGGAAAAGGCGCTTATCTGCAATCTAGGTGTTTCTGCGAGCTGCGCCCGCCCAAAGAGTGCCTGGGTGAAAACGACAACGCAGGCATGTCGGGTGCCACTGTCTGCACCAGCACAGCAAGTTTTGAGCAAATATCTCCTTCCGTTCGGCCGCAATGGCAAGAAGCTTGTGCATCTTCTCTGTTCGTCGCGGTCAGTGGGAAAAGGCGCTTATCTGCAATCTAGGTGTTTCTGCGTGCTGCGCCCGCCCAAAGAGTGCCCGGGTGAAAACGACAACGCAGGCATGTCGGGTGCCACTGTCTGCACCAGCACAGCAAGTTTTGAGCAAATATCTCCTTCCGTTCGGCCGCAATGGCAAGAAGCTTGTGCATCTTCTCTGTTCGTCGCGGTCAATGGGAAAAGGCGCTTATCTGCAATCTAGGTGTTTCTGCGTGCTGCGCCCGCCTAAAGAGTGTTCGGGTGAAAACGACAACGCAGGCATGTCGGGTGCCACTGTCTGCACCAGCACAGCAAGTTTTGAGCAAATATCTCCTTCCGTTCGGCCGCAATGGCAAAAAGCTTGTGCATCTTCTCTGTTCGTCGCGGTCAATGGGAAAAGGCGCTTATCTGCAATCTAGGTGTTTCTGCGTGCTGCGCCCGCCCAAAGAGTGCCCGGGTGAAAATGACAACGCAGGCATGTCGGGTGCCACTGTCTGCACCAGCACAGCAAGTTTTGAGCAAATATCTCCTTCCGTTCGGCCGCAATGGCAAGAAGCTTGTGCATCTTCTCTGTTCGTCGCGGTCAATGGGAAAAGGCGCTTATCTGCAATCTAGGTGTTTCTGCGTGCTGCGCCCGCCCAAAGAGTGACCGGGTTAAGACGACAACGCAGGCATGTCGGGTGCCACTGTCTGCACCATCACAGCAAGTTTTGAGCAAATATCTCCTTCCGTTCGGCCTCAATGGCAAGAAGCTTGTGCATCCTCTCTGTTCGTCGCGGTCAATGGGAAAAGACGCTTATCTGCAATCTAGGTGTTTCTGCGTGCTGCGCCCGCCCAAAGAGTGCCCGAGTGAAAACGACAACGCAGTCATGTCGGGTGCCACTGTCTGCACCATCACAGCAAGTTTTGAGCAAATATCTCCTTCCGTTCGGCCGCAATGGCAAGAAGCTTGTGCATCTTCTCTGTTCGTCGCGGTCAATGGGAAAAGACGCTTATCTGCAATCTAGGTGTTTCTGTGTGCTGCGCCCGCCCAAAGAGTGCCCGAGTGAAAACGACAACGCAGGCATGTCGGGTGCCACTGTCTGCACCAGCACAGCAAGTTTTGAGCAAATATCTCCTTCCGTTCGGCCGCAATGGCAAGAAGCTTGTGCATCTTCTCTGTTCGTCGCGGTCAATGGGAAAAGGCGCTTATCTGCAATCTAGGTGTTTCTGCGTGCTGCGCCCGCCCAAAGAGTGTCCGGGTGAAAACGACAACGCAGGCATGTCGGGTGCCACTGTCTGCACCAGCACAGCAAGTTTTGAGCAAATATCTCCTTCCGTTCGGCCGCAATGGCAAGAAGCTTGTGCATCTTCACTGATAGTCGCGGTCAATGGGAAAAGGCGCTTATCTGCAATCTAGGTGTTTCTGCGTGCTGCGCCCGCCTAAAGAGTGCCCGGGTGAAAACGACAAGGCAGGCATGTCGAGTGCCACTGTCTGCACCAGCACAGCAAGTTTTGAGCAAATATCTCCTTCCGTTCAGCCGCAATGGCAAGAAGCTTGTGCATCTTCTCTGTTCGTCGCGGTCAATGGGAAAAGGCGCTTATCTGCAATCTAGGTGTTTCTGCGTGCTGCGCCTGCCCAAAGAGTGCCCGGGTGAAAACGACAACGCAGGCATGTCGGGTGCCACTGTCTGCACTAGCATAGCAAGTTTTGAGCAAATATGTCCTTCCGTTCGACCGCAATGGCAAGAAGCTTGTGCATCTTCTCTGTTCGTCGCGGTCAATGGGAAAAGGCGCTTATCTGCAATCTAGGTGTTTCTGCGTGCTGCGCCCGCCCAAAGAGTGACCGGGTTAAAACGACAACGCAGGCATGTCGGGTGCCACTGTCTGCACCATCACAGCAAGTTTTGAGCAAATATCTCCTTCCGTTCGGCCTCAATGGCAAGAAGCTTGTGCATCCTCTCTGTTCGTCGCGGTCAATGGGAAAAGACGCTTATCTGCAATCTAGGTGTTTCTGCGTGCTGCGCCCGCCCAAAGAGTGCCCGAGTGAAAACGACAACGCAGTCATGTCGGGTGCCACTGTCTGCACCATCACAGCAAGTTTTGAGCAAATATCTCCTTCCGTTCGGCCGCAATGGCAAGAAGCTTGTGCATCTTCTCTGTTCGTCGCGGTCAATGGGAAAAGGCGCTTATCTGCAATCTAGGTGTTTCTGCGTGCTGCGCCCGCCCAAAGAGTGCCCGGGTGAAAACGACAACGCAGGCATGTCGGGTGCCACTGTCTGCACCAGCACAGCAAGTTTTGAGCAAATATCTCCTTCCGTTCGGCCGCAATGGCAAGAAACTTGTGCATCTTCTCTGTTCGTCGCGGTCAATGGGAAAAGGCGCTTATCTGCAATCTAGGTGTTTCTGCGTGCTGCGCCCGCCCACAGAGTGCCCGGGTGAAACCGACAACGCATGCTTGTCGGGTGCCACTGTCTGCACCAGCACAGCAAGTTTTGAGCAAATATCTCCTTCCGTTCGGCCGCAATGGCAAGAAGCTTGTGCATCTTCACTGTTAGTCGCGGTCAATGGGAAAAGGCGCTTATCTGCAATCTAGGTGTTTCTGCGTGCTGCGCCCGCCTTAAGAGTGCCCGGGTGAAAACGACAACGCAGGCATGTCGGGTGCCACTGTCTGCACCAGCACAGCAAGTTTTGAGCAAATATCTCCTCCCGTTCGGCCGCAATGGCAAGAAGCTTGTGCATCTTCTCTGTTCGTCGCGGTCAATGGGAAAAGGCGCTTATCTGCAATCTAGGTGTTTCTGCGTGCTGCGCCCGCCCAAAGAGTGCCCGGGTGAAAACGACAACGCAGGCATGTCGAGTGCCACTGTCTGCACCAGCACAGCTAGTTTTGAGCAAATATCTCCTTCCGTTCAGCCGCAATGGCAAGAAGCTTGTGCATCTTCTCTGTTCGTCGCGGTCAATGGGAAAGGGCGCTTATCTGCAATCTAGGTGTTTCTGCGTGCTGCGCCTGCCCAAAGAGTGCCCGGGTGAAAACGACAACGCAGGCATGTCGGGTGCCACTGTCTGCACTAGCATAGCAAGTTTTGAGCAAATATCTCCTTCCGTTCGACCGCAATGGCAAGAAGCTTGTGCATCTTCTCTGTTCGTCGCGGTCAATGGGAAAAGGCGCTTATCTGCAATCTAGGTGTTTCTGCGTGCTGCGCCCGCCCAAAGAGTGACCGGGTTAAAACGACAACGCAGGCATGTCGGTTGCCACTGTCTGCACCAGCACAGCAATTTTTAAGCAAATATCTCCCTCCGTTCGGCCGCAATGGCAAGAAGCTTGTGCATCTTCTCTGTTCGTCGTGGTCAATGGGAAAAGGCGCTTATCTGCAATCTAGGTGTTTCTGCGAGCTGCGCCCGCCCAAAGAGTGCCTGGGTGAAAACGACAACGCAGGCATGTCGGGTGCCACTGTCTGCACCAGCACAGCAAGTTTTGAGCAAATATCTCCTTCCGTTCGGCCGCAATGGCAAGAAGCTTGTGCATCTTCTCTGTTCGTCGCGGTCAGTGGGAAAAGGCGCTTATCTGCAATCTAGGTGTTTCTGCGTGCTGCGCCCGCCCAAAGAGTGCCCGGGTGAAAACGACAACGCAGGCATGTCGGGTGCCACTGTCTGCACCAGCACAGCAAGTTTTGAGCAAATATCTCCTTCCGTTCGGCCGCAATGGCAAGAAGCTTGTGCATCTTCTCTGTTCGTCGCGGTCAATGGGAAAAGGCGCTTATCTGCAATCTAGGTGTTTCTGCGTGCTGCGCCCGCCTAAAGAGTGTTCGGGTGAAAACGACAACGCAGGCATGTCGGGTGCCACTGTCTGCACCAGCACAGCAAGTTTTGAGCAAATATCTCCTTCCGTTCGGCCGCAATGGCAAAAAGCTTGTGCATCTTCTCTGTTCGTCGCGGTCAATGGGAAAAGGCGCTTATCTGCAATCTAGGTGTTTCTGCGTGCTGCGCCCGCCCAAAGAGTGCCCGGGTGAAAATGACAACGCAGGCATGTCGGGTGCCACTGTCTGCACCAGCACAGCAAGTTTTGAGCAAATATCTCCTTCCGTTCGGCCGCAATGGCAAGAAGCTTGTGCATCTTCTCTGTTCGTCGCGGTCAATGGGAAAAGGCGCTTATCTGCAATCTAGGTGTTTCTGCGTGCTGCGCCCGCCTAAAGAGTGCCCGGGTGAAAACGACAACGCAGGCATGTCGGGTGCCACTGTCTGCACCAGCACAGCAAGTTTTGAGCAAATATCTCCTTCCGTTCGGCCGCAATGGCAAGAAGCTTGTGCATCTTCTCTGTTCGTCGCGGTCAATTGGAAAAGGCGCTTATCTGCAATCTAGGTGTTTCTGCGTGCTGCGCCCGCCCAAAGAGTGCCCGGGTGAAAACGACAACGCAGGCATGTCGGGTGCCACTGTCTGCACCAGCACAGCAAGTTTTGAGCAAATATCTCCTTCCGTTCGGCCGCAATGGCAAGAAGCTTGTGCATCTTCTCTGTTCGTCGCGGTCAATGGGAAAAGGCGCTTATCTGCAATCTAGGTGTTTCTGCGTGCTGCGCCCGCCTAAAGAGTGCCCGGGTGAAAACGACAACGCAGGCATGTCGGGTGCCACTGTCTGCACCAGCACAGCAAGTTTTGAGCAAATATCTCCTTCCGTTCGACCGCAATGGCAAGAAGCTTGTGCATCTTCTCTGTTCGTCGCGGTCAATGGGAAAAGGCGCTTATCTGCAATCTAGGTGTTTCTGCGTGCTGCGCCCGCCCAAAGAGTGACCGGGTTAAGACGACAACGCAGGCATGTCGGGTGCCACTGTCTGCACCATCACAGCAAGTTTTGAGCAAATATCTCCTTCCGTTCGGCCTCAATGGCAAGAAGCTTGTGCATCCTCTCTGTTCGTCGCGGTCAATGGGAAAAGACGCTTATCTGCAATCTAGGTGTTTCTGCGTGCTGCGCCCGCCCAAAGAGTGCCCGAGTGAAAACGACAACGCAGTCATGTCGGGTGCCACTGTCTGCACCATCACAGCAAGTTTTGAGCAAATATCTCCTTCCGTTCGGCCGCAATGGCAAGAAGCTTGTGCATCTTCTCTGTTCGTCGCGGTCAATGGGAAAAGACGCTTATCTGCAATCTAGGTGTTTCTGTGTGCTGCGCCCGCCCAAAGAGTGCCCGAGTGAAAACGACAACGCAGGCATGTCGGGTGCCACTGTCTGCACCAGCACAGCAAGTTTTGAGCAAATATCTCCTTCCGTTCGGCCGCAATGGCAAGAAGCTTGTGCATCTTCTCTGTTCGTCGCGGTCAATGGGAAAAGGCGCTTATCTGCAATCTAGGTGTTTCTGCGTGCTGCGCCCGCCCAAAGAGTGTCCGGGTGAAAACGACAACGCAGGCATGTCGGGTGCCACTGTCTGCACCAGCACAGCAAGTTTTGAGCAAATATCTCCTTCCGTTCGGCCGCAATGGCAAGAAGCTTGTGCATCTTCTCTGTTCGTCGCGGTCAATGGGAAAAGGCGCTTATCTGCAATCTAGGTGTTTCTGCGTGCTGCGCCCGCCCAAAGAGTGTCCGGGTGAAAACGACAACGCAGGCATGTCGGGTGCCACTGTCTGCACCAGCACAGCAAGTTTTGAGCAAATATCTCCTTCCGTTCGGCCGCAATGGCAAGAAGCTTGTGCATCTTCTCTGTTCGTCGCGGTCAATGGGAAAAGGCGCTTATCTGCAATCTAGGTGTTTCTGCGTGCTGCGCTCGCCCAAAGAGTGCCCGGGTGAAAACGACAACGCAGGCATGTCGGGTGCCACTGTCTGCACCAGCACAGCAAGTTTTGAGCAAATATCTCCTTCCGTTCGGCCGCAATGGCAAGAAGCTTGTGCATCTTCTCTGTTCGTCGCGGTCAATGGGAAAAGGCGCTTATCTGCAATCTAGGTGTTTCTGCGTGCTGCGCCCGCCCACAGAGTGCCCGGGTGAAAACGACAACGCATGCATGTCGGGTGCCACTGTCTGCACCAGCACAGCAAGTTTTGAGCAAATATCTCCTTCCGTTCGGCCGCAATGGCAAGAAGCTTGTGCATCTTCACTGTTAGTCGCGGTCAATGGGAAAAGGCGCTTATCTGCAATCTAGGTGTTTCTGCGTGCTGCGCCCGCCTAAAGAGTGCCCGGGTGAAAACGACAACGCAGGCATGTCGGGTGCCACTGTCTGCACCAGCACAGCAAGTTTTGAGCAAATATCTCCTCCCGTTCGGCCGCAATGGCAAGAAGCTTGTGCATCTTCTCTGTTCGTCGCGGTCAATGGGAAAAGGCGCTTATCTGCAATCTAGGTGTTTCTGCGTGCTGCGCCCGCCCAAAGAGTGCCCGGGTGAAAACGACAACGCAGGCATGTCGAGTGCCACTGTCTGCACCAGCACAGCTAGTTTTGAGCAAATATCTCCTTCCGTTCAGCCGCAATGGCAAGAAGCTTGTGCATCTTCTCTGTTCGTCGCGGTCAATGGGAAAGGGCGCTTATCTGCAATCTAGGTGTTTCTGCGTGCTGCGCCTGCCCAAAGAGTGCCCGGGTGAAAACGACAACGCAGGCATGTCGGGTGCCACTGTCTGCACTAGCATAGCAAGTTTTGAGCAAATATCTCCTTCCGTTCGACCGCAATGGCAAGAAGCTTGTGCATCTTCTCTGTTCGTCGCGGTCAATGGGAAAAGGCGCTTATCTGCAATCTAGGTGTTTCTGCGTGCTGCGCCCGCCCAAAGAGTGACCGGGTTAAAACGACAACGCAGGCATGTCGGTTGCCACTGTCTGCACCAGCACAGCAATTTTTAAGCAAATATCTCCCTCCGTTCGGCCGCAATGGCAAGAAGCTTGTGCATCTTCTCTGTTCGTCGTGGTCAATGGGAAAAGGCGCTTATCTGCAATCTAGGTGTTTCTGCGAGCTGCGCCCGCCCAAAGAGTGCCTGGGTGAAAACGACAACGCAGGCATGTCGGGTGCCACTGTCTGCACCAGCACAGCAAGTTTTGAGCAAATATCTCCTTCCGTTCGGCCGCAATGGCAAGAAGCTTGTGCATCTTCTCTGTTCGTCGCGGTCAGTGGGAAAAGGCGCTTATCTGCAATCTAGGTGTTTCTGCGTGCTGCGCCCGCCCAAAGAGTGCCCGGGTGAAAACGACAACGCAGGCATGTCGGGTGCCACTGTCTGCACCAGCACAGCAAGTTTTGAGCAAATATCTCCTTCCGTTCGGCCGCAATGGCAAGAAGCTTGTGCATCTTCTCTGTTCGTCGCGGTCAATGGGAAAAGGCGCTTATCTGCAATCTAGGTGTTTCTGCGTGCTGCGCCCGCCTAAAGAGTGTTCGGGTGAAAACGACAACGCAGGCATGTCGGGTGCCACTGTCTGCACCAGCACAGCAAGTTTTGAGCAAATATCTCCTTCCGTTCGGCCGCAATGGCAAAAAGCTTGTGCATCTTCTCTGTTCGTCGCGGTCAATGGGAAAAGGCGCTTATCTGCAATCTAGGTGTTTCTGCGTGCTGCGCCCGCCCAAAGAGTGCCCGGGTGAAAATGACAACGCAGGCATGTCGGGTGCCACTGTCTGCACCAGCACAGCAAGTTTTGAGCAAATATCTCCTTCCGTTCGGCCGCAATGGCAAGAAGCTTGTGCATCTTCTCTGTTCGTCGCGGTCAATGGGAAAAGGCGCTTATCTGCAATCTAGGTGTTTCTGCGTGCTGCGCCCGCCTAAAGAGTGCCCGGGTGAAAACGACAACGCAGGCATGTCGGGTGCCACTGTCTGCACCAGCACAGCAAGTTTTGAGCAAATATCTCCTTCCGTTCGGCCGCAATGGCAAGAAGCTTGTGCATCTTCTCTGTTCGTCGCGGTCAATTGGAAAAGGCGCTTATCTGCAATCTAGGTGTTTCTGCGTGCTGCGCCCGCCCAAAGAGTGCCCGGGTGAAAACGACAACGCAGGCATGTCGGGTGCCACTGTCTGCACCAGCACAGCAAGTTTTGAGCAAATATCTCCTTCCGTTCGGCCGCAATGGCAAGAAGCTTGTGCATCTTCTCTGTTCGTCGCGGTCAATGGGAAAAGGCGCTTATCTGCAATCTAGGTGTTTCTGCGTGCTGCGCCCGCCTAAAGAGTGCCCGGGTGAAAACGACAACGCAGGCATGTCGGGTGCCACTGTCTGCACCAGCACAGCAAGTTTTGAGCAAATATCTCCTTCCGTTCGACCGCAATGGCAAGAAGCTTGTGCATCTTCTCTGTTCGTCGCGGTCAATGGGAAAAGGCGCTTATCTGCAATCTAGGTGTTTCTGCGTGCTGCGCCCGCCCAAAGAGTGACCGGGTTAAGACGACAACGCAGGCATGTCGGGTGCCACTGTCTGCACCATCACAGCAAGTTTTGAGCAAATATCTCCTTCCGTTCGACCTCAATGGCAAGAAGCTTGTGCATCCTCTCTGTTCGTCGCGGTCAATGGGAAAAGACGCTTATCTGCAATCTAGGTGTTTCTGCGTGCTGCGCCCGCCCAAAGAGTGCCCGAGTGAAAACGACAACGCAGTCATGTCGGGTGCCACTGTCTGCACCATCACAGCAAGTTTTGAGCAAATATCTCCTTCCGTTCGGCCGCAATGGCAAGAAGCTTGTGCATCTTCTCTGTTCGTCGCGGTCAATGGGAAAAGACGCTTATCTGCAATCTAGGTGTTTCTGTGTGCTGCGCCCGCCCAAAGAGTGCCCGAGTGAAAACGACAACGCAGGCATGTCGGGTGCCACTGTCTGCACCAGCACAGCAAGTTTTGAGCAAATATCTCCTTCCGTTCGGCCGCAATGGCAAGAAGCTTGTGCATCTTCTCTGTTCGTCGCGGTCAATGGGAAAAGGCGCTTATCTGCAATCTAGGTGTTTCTGCGTGCTGCGCCCGCCCAAAGAGTGTCCGGGTGAAAACGACAACGCAGGCATGTCGGGTGCCACTGTCTGCACCAGCACAGCAAGTTTTGAGCAAATATCTCCTTCCGTTCGGCCGCAATGGCAAGAAGCTTGTGCATCTTCTCTGTTCGTCGCGGTCAATGGGAAAAGGCGCTTATCTGCAATCTAGGTGTTTCTGCGTGCTGCGCCCGCCCAAAGAGTGTCCGGGTGAAAACGACAACGCAGGCATGTCGGGTGCCACTGTCTGCACCAGCACAGCAAGTTTTGAGCAAATATCTCCTTCCGTTCGGCCGCAATGGCAAGAAGCTTGTGCATCTTCTCTGTTCGTCGCGGTCAATGGGAAAAGGCGCTTATCTGCAATCTAGGTGTTTCTGCGTGCTGCGCTCGCCCAAAGAGTGCCCGGGTGAAAACGACAACGCAGGCATGTCGGGTGCCACTGTCTGCACCAGCACAGCAAGTTTTGAGCAAATATCTCCTTCCGTTCGGCCGCAATGGCAAGAAGCTTGTGCATCTTCTCTGTTCGTCGCGGTCAATGGGAAAAGGCGCTTATCTGCAATCTAGGTGTTTCTGCGTGCTGCGCCCGCCCACAGAGTGCCCGGGTGAAAACGACAACGCATGCATGTCGGGTGCCACTGTCTGCACCAGCACAGCAAGTTTTGAGCAAATATCTCCTTCCGTTCGGCCGCAATGGCAAGAAGCTTGTGCATCTTCACTGTTAGTCGCGGTCAATGGGAAAAGGCGCTTATCTGCAATCTAGGTGTTTCTGCGTGCTGCGCCCGCCTAAAGAGTGCCCGGGTGAAAACGACAACGCAGGCATGTCGGGTGCCACTGTCTGCACCAGCACAGCAAGTTTTGAGCAAATATCTCCTCCCGTTCGGCCGCAATGGCAAGAAGCTTGTGCATCTTCTCTGTTCGTCGCGGTCAATGGGAAAAGGCGCTTATCTGCAATCTAGGTGTTTCTGCGTGCTGCGCCCGCCCAAAGAGTGCCTGGGTGAAAACGACAACGCAGGCATGTCGAGTGCCACTGTCTGCACCAGCACAGCTAGTTTTGAGCAAATATCTCCTTCCGTTCAGCCGCAATGGCAAGAAGCTTGTGCATCTTCTCTGTTCGTCGCGGTCAATGGGAAAAGGCCCTTATCTGCAATCTAGGTGTTTCTGCGTGCTGCGCCCGCCCAAAGAGTGACCGGGTTAAAACGACAACGCAGGCATGTGGGGTGCCACTGTCTGCACCATCACAGCAAGTTTTGAGCAAATATCTCCTTCCGTTCGGCCTCAATGGCAAGAAGCTTGTGCATCCTCTCTGTTCGTCGCGGTCAATGGGAAAAGACGCTTATCTGCAATCTAGGTGTTTCTGCGTGTTGCGCCCGCCCAAAGAGTGCCCGAGTGAAAACGACAACGCAGTCATGTCGGGTGCCACTGTCTGCACCATCACAGCAAGTTTTGAGCAAATATCTCCTTCCTTTCGGCCGCAATGGCAAGAAGCTTGTGCATCTTCTCTGTTCGTCGTGGTCAATGGGAAAAGGCGCTTATCTGCAATCTAGGTGTTTCTGCGTGCTGCGCCCGCCCAAAGAGTGCCCGGGTGAAAACGACAACGCAGGCATGTCGGGTGCCACTGTCTGCACCAGCACAGCAAGTTTTGAGCAAATATCTCCTTCCGTTCGGCCGCAATGGCAAGAAGCTTGTGCATCTTCTCTGTTCGTCGCGGTAAATGGGAAAAGACGCTTATCTGCAATCTAGGTGTTTCTGCGTGCTGCGCCCGCCGAAAGAGTGCCCGGGTGAAAACGACAACGCAGGCATGTCGGGTGCCACTGTCTGCACCAGCACAGCAAGTTTTGAGCAAATATCTCCTTCCGTTCGGCCGCAATGGCAAGAAGCTTGTGCATCTTCTCTGTTCGTCGCGGTCAAAGAGAAAAGGCGCTTATCTGCAATCTAGGTGTTTCTGCGTGCTGCGCCCGCCCAAAGAGTGCCCGGGTGAAAACGACAACGCAGGCATGTCGGGTGCCACTGTCTGCACCAGCACAGCAAGTTTTGAGCAAATATCTCCTTCCGTTCGGCCGCAATGGCAAGAAGCTTGTGCATCTTCTCTGTTCGTCGCGGTCAATGGGAAAAGGCGCTTATCTGCAATCTAGGTGTTTCTGCGTGCTGCGCCCGCCCAAAGAGTGCCCGGGTGAAAACGACAATGCATGCATGTCGGGTGCCACTGTCTGCACCAGCACAGCAAGATTTGAGCAAATATCTCCTTCCGTTCGGCCGCAATGGCAAGAAGCTTGTGCATCTTCTCTGTTCGTCGCGGTCAATGGGAAAAGGCGCTTATCTGCAATCTAGGTGTTTCTGCGTGCTGCGCCCGCCCAAAGAGTGCCCAGGTGAAAACGACAACGCAGGCATGTCGGGTGCCACTGTCTGCACCAGCACAGCAAGATTTGAGCAAATATCTCCTTCCGTTCGGCCGCAATGGCAAGAAGCTTGTGCATCTTCTCTGTTCGTCGCGGTCAATGGGAAAAGGCGCTTATCTGCAATCTAGGTGTTTCTGCGTGCTGCGCCCGCCCAAAGAGTGCCCGGGTGAAAACGACAACGCATGCATGTCGGGCGCCACTGTCTGCACCAGCACAGCAAGTTTTGAGCAAATATCTCCTTCCGTTCGGCCGCAATGGCAAGAAGCTTGTGCATCTTCACTGTTAGTCGCGGTCAATGGGAAAAGGCGCTTATCTGCAATCTAGGTGTTTCTGCGTGCTGCGCCCGCCTAAAGAGTGCTCGGGTGAAAACGACAACGCAGGCATGTCGGGTGCCACTGTCTGCACCAGCACAGCAAGTTTTGAGCAAATATCTCCTCCCGTTCGGCCGCAATGGCAAGAAGCTTGTGCATCTTCTCTGTTCGTCGCGGTCAATGGGAAAAGGCGCTTATCTGCAATCTAGGTGTTTCTGCGTGCTGCGCCCGCCCAAAGAGTGCCTGGGTGAAAACGACAACGCAGGCATGTCGAGTGCCACTGTCTGCACCAGCACAGCAAGTTTTGAGCAAATATCTCCTCCCGTTCGGCCGCAATGGCAAGAAGCTTGTGCATCTTCTCTGTTCGTCGCGGTCAATGGGAAAAGGCGCTTATCTGCAATCTAGGTGTTTCTGCGTGCTGCGCCCGCCCAAAGAGTGCCTGGGTGAAAACGACAACGCAGGCATGTCGAGTGCCACTGTCTGCACCAGCACAGCAAGTTTTGAGCAAATATCTCCTTCCGTTCAGCCGCAATGGCAAGAAGCTTGTGCATCTTCTCTGTTCGTCGCGGTCAATGGGAAAAGGCGCTTATCTGCAATCTAGGTGTTTCTGCGTGCTGCGCCCGCCCAAAGAGTGCCCGGGTGAAAACGACAACGCAGGCATGTCGGGTGCCACTGTCTGCACCAGCACAGCAAGTTTTGAGCAAATATCTCCTTCCGTTCGGCCGCAATGGCAAGAAGCTTGTGCATCTTCTCTGTTCGTCGCGGTCAATGGGAAAAGGCGCTTATCTGCAATCTAGGTGTTTCTGCGTGCTGCGCCCGCCCAAAGACTGACCGGGTTAAAACGACAACGCAGGCATGTCGGGTGCCAATGTCTGCACCATCACAGCAAGTTTTGAGCAAATATCTCCTTCCGTTCGGCCTCAATGGCAAGAAGCATGTGCATCTTCTCTGTTCGTCGTGGTCAATGGGAAAAGGCGCTTATCTGCAATCTAGGTGTTTCTGCGTGCTGCGCCCGCCCAAAGAGTGCCCGGGTGAAAACGACAACGCAGGCATGTCGGGTGCCACTGTCTGCACCAGCACAGCAAGTTTTGAGCAAATGTCTCCTCCCGTTCGGCCGCAATGGCAAGAAGCTTGTGCATCTTCTCTGTTCGTCGCGGTCAATGGGAAAAGGCGCTTATCTGCAATCTAGGTGTTTCTGCGTGCTGCGCCCGCCCAAAGAGTGCCTGGGGGAAAACGACAACGCAGGCATGTCGGGTGCCACTGTCTGCACCAGCACAGCAAGTTTTGAGCAAATATCTCCTTCCGTTCGGCCGCAATGGCAAGAAGCTTGTGCATCTTCTCTGTTCGTCGCGGTCAATGGGAAAAGGCGCTTATCTGCAATCTAGGTGTTTCTGCGTGCTGCGCCCGCTCACAGAGTGCCCGGGTGAAAACGACAACGCATGCATGTCGGGTGCCACTGTCTGCACCAGCACAGCAAGTTTTGAGAAAATATCTCCTTCCGTTCGGCCGCAATGGCAAGAAGCTTGTGCATCTTCACTGATAGTCGCGGTCAATGGGAAAAGGCGCTTATCTGCAATCTAGGTGTTTCTGCGTGCTGCGCCCGCCTAAAGAGTGCCCGGGTGAAAACGACAACGCAGGCATGTCGAGTGCCACTGTCTGCACCAGCACAGCAAGTTTTGAGCAAATATCTCCTTCCGTTCAGCCGCAATGGCAAGAAGCTTGTGCATCTTCTCTGTTCGTCGCGGTCAATGGGAAAAGGCGCTTATCTGCAATCTAGGTGTTTCTGCGTGCTGCGCCCGCCTAAAGAGTGTTCGGGTGAAAACGACAACGCAGGCATGTCGGGTGCCACTGTCTGCACCAGCACAGCAAGTTTTGAGCAAATATCTCCTTCCGTTCGGCCGCAATGGCAAAAAGCTTGTGCATCTTCTCTGTTCGTCGCGGTCAATGGGAAAAGGCGCTTATCTGCAATCTAGGTGTTTCTGCGTGCTGCGCCCGCCCAAAGAGTGCCCGGGTGAAAATGACAACGCAGGCATGTCGGGTGCCACTGTCTGCACCAGCACAGCAAGTTTTGAGCAAATATCTCCTTCCGTTCGGCCGCAATGGCAAGAAGCTTGTGCATCTTCTCTGTTCGTCGCGGTCAATGGGAAAAGGCGCTTATCTGCAATCTAGGTGTTTCTGCGTGCTGCGCCCGCCTAAAGAGTGCCCGGGTGAAAACGACAACGCAGGCATGTCGGGTGCCACTGTCTGCACCAGCACAGCAAGTTTTGAGCAAATATCTCCTTCCGTTCGGCCGCAATGGCAAAAAGCTTGTGCATCTTCTCTGTTCGTCGCGGTCAGTGGGAAAAGGCGCTTATCTGCAATCTAGGTGTTTCTGCGTGCTGCGCCCGCCCAAAGAGTGCCCGGGTGAAAACGACAACGCAGGCATGTCGGGTGCCACTGTCTGCACCAGCACAGCAAGTTTTGAGCAAATATCTCCTTCCGTTCGGCCGCAATGGCAAGAAGCTTGTGCATCTTCTCTGTTCGTCGCGGTCAATGGGAAAAGGCGCTTATCTGCAATCTAGGTGTTTCTGCGTGCTGCGCCCGCCTAAAGAGTGTTCGGGTGAAAACGACAACGCAGGCATGTCGGGTGCCACTGTCTGCACCAGCACAGCAAGTTTTGAGCAAATATCTCCTTCCGTTCGGCCGCAATGGCAAAAAGCTTGTGCATCTTCTCTGTTCGTCGCGGTCAATGGGAAAAGGCGCTTATCTGCAATCTAGGTGTTTCTGCGTGCTGCGCCCGCCCAAAGAGTGCCCGGGTGAAAATGACAACGCAGGCATGTCGGGTGCCACTGTCTGCACCAGCACAGCAAGTTTTGAGCAAATATCTCCTTCCGTTCGGCCGCAATGGCAAGAAGCTTGTGCATCTTCTCTGTTCGTCGCGGTCAATGGGAAAAGGCGCTTATCTGCAATCTAGGTGTTTCTGCGTGCTGCGCCCGCCTAAAGAGTGCCCGGGTGAAAACGACAACGCAGGCATGTCGGGTGCCACTGTCTGCACCAGCACAGCAAGTTTTGAGCAAATATCTCCTTCCGTTCGGCCGCAATGGCAAGAAGCTTGTGCATCTTCTCTGTTCGTCGCGGTCAATGGGAAAAGGCGCTTATCTGCAATCTAGGTGTTTCTGCGTGCTGCGCCCGCCCAAAGAGTGCCCGGGTGAAAACGACAACGCAGGCATGTCGGGTGCCACTGTCTGCACCAGCACAGCAAGTTTTGAGCAAATATCTCCTTCCGTTCGGCCGCAATGGCAAGAAGCTTGTGCATCTTCTCTGTTCGTCGCGGTCAATGGGAAAAGGCGCTTATCTGCAATCTAGGTGTTTCTGCGTGCTGCGCCCGCCTAAAGAGTGCCCGGGTGAAAACGACAACGCAGGCATGTCGGGTGCCACTGTCTGCACCAGCACAGCAAGTTTTGAGCAAATATCTCCTTCCGTTCGACCGCAATGGCAAGAAGCTTGTGCATCTTCTCTGTTCGTCGCGGTCAATGGGAAAAGGCGCTTATCTGCAATCTAGGTGTTTCTGCGTGCTGCGCCCGCCCAAAGAGTGACCGGGTTAAGACGACAACGCAGGCATGTCGGGTGCCACTGTCTGCACCATCACAGCAAGTTTTGAGCAAATATCTCCTTCCGTTCGGCCTCAATGGCAAGAAGCTTGTGCATCCTCTCTGTTCGTCGCGGTCAATGGGAAAAGACGCTTATCTGCAATCTAGGTGTTTCTGCGTGCTGCGCCCGCCCAAAGAGTGCCCGAGTGAAAACGACAACGCAGTCATGTCGGGTGCCACTGTCTGCACCATCACAGCAAGTTTTGAGCAAATATCTCCTTCCGTTCGGCCGCAATGGCAAGAAGCTTGTGCATCTTCTCTGTTCGTCGCGGTCAATGGGAAAAGACGCTTATCTGCAATCTAGGTGTTTCTGTGTGCTGCGCCCGCCCAAAGAGTGCCCGAGTGAAAACGACAACGCAGGCATGTCGGGTGCCACTGTCTGCACCAGCACAGCAAGTTTTGAGCAAATATCTCCTTCCGTTCGGCCGCAATGGCAAGAAGCTTGTGCATCTTCTCTGTTCGTCGCGGTCAATGGGAAAAGGCGCTTATCTGCAATCTAGGTGTTTCTGCGTGCTGCGCCCGCCCAAAGAGTGTCCGGGTGAAAACGACAACGCAGGCATGTCGGGTGCCACTGTCTGCACCAGCACAGCAAGTTTTGAGCAAATATCTCCTTCCGTTCGGCCGCAATGGCAAGAAGCTTGTGCATCTTCTCTGTTCGTCGCGGTCAATGGGAAAAGGCGCTTATCTGCAATCTAGGTGTTTCTGCGTGCTGCGCCCGCCCAAAGAGTGCCTGGGTGAAAACGACAACGCAGGCATGTCGGGTGCCACTGTCTGCACCAGCACAGCAAGTTTTGAGCAAATATCTCCTTCCGTTCGGCCGCAATGGCAAGAAGCTTGTGCATCTTCTCTGTTCGTCGCGGTCAATGGGAAAAGGCGCTTATCTGCAATCTAGGTGTTTCTGCGTGCTGCGCCCGCCCAAAGAGTGACCGGGTTAAAACGACAACGCAGGCATGTCGGTTGCCACTGTCTGCACCAGCACAGCAAGTTTTGAGCAAATACCTCCTTCCGTTCGGCCGCAATGGCATGAAGCTTGTGCATCTTCTCTGTTCGTCGCGGTCAATGGGAAAAGGAGCTTATCTGCAATCTAGGTGTTTCTGCGTGCTGCGCCTGCCCAAAGAGTGCCCGGGTGAAAACGACAATGCAGGCATGTCGGGTGCCACTGTCTGCACCAGCACAGCAAGTTTTGAGCAAATATCTCCTTCCGTTCGGCCGCAATGGCAAGAAGCTTGTGCATCTTCTCTGTTCGTCGCGGTCAATGGGAAAAGGCGCTTATCTGCAATCTAGGTGTTTCTGCGTGCTGCGCCCGCCCAAAGAGTGCCCGGGTGAAAACGACAACGCAGGCATGTCGGGTGCCAATGTCTGCACCAGCACAGCAAGTTTTGAGCAAATATCTCCTTCCGTTCGGCCGCAATGGCAAGAAACTTGTGCATCTTCTCTGTTCGTCGCGGTCAATGGGAAAAGGCGCTTATCTGCAATCTAGGTGTTTCTGCGTGCTGCGCCCGCCCACAGAGTGCCCGGGTGAAACCGACAACGCATGCTTGTCGGGTGCCACTGTCTGCACCAGCACAGCAAGTTTTGAGCAAATATCTCCTTCCGTTCGGCCGCAATGGCAAGAAGCTTGTGCATCTTCACTGTTAGTCGCGGTCAATGGGAAAAGGCGCTTATCTGCAATCTAGGTGTTTCTGCGTGCTGCGCCCGCCTTAAGAGTGCCCGGGTGAAAACGACAACGCAGGCATGTCGGGTGCCACTGTCTGCACCAGCACAGCAAGTTTTGAGCAAATATCTCCTCCCGTTCGGCCGCAATGGCAAGAAGCTTGTGCATCTTCTCTGTTCGTCGCGGTCAATGGGAAAAGGCGCTTATCTGCAATCTAGGTGTTTCTGCGTGCTGCGCCCGCCCAAAGAGTGCCCGGGTGAAAACGACAACGCAGGCATGTCGAGTGCCACTGTCTGCACCAGCACAGCTAGTTTTGAGCAAATATCTCCTTCCGTTCAGCCGCAATGGCAAGAAGCTTGTGCATCTTCTCTGTTCGTCGCGGTCAATGGGAAAAGGCGCTTATCTGCAATCTAGGTGTTTCTGCGTGCTGCGCCTGCCCAAAGAGTGCCCGGGTGAAAACGACAACGCAGGCATGTCGGGTGCCACTGTCTGCACTAGCATAGCAAGTTTTGAGCAAATATCTCCTTCCGTTCGACCGCAATGGCAAGAAGCTTGTGCATCTTCTCTGTTCGTCGCGGTCAATGGGAAAAGGCGCTTATCTGCAATCTAGGTGTTTCTGCGTGCTGCGCCCGCCCAAAGAGTGATCGGGTTAAAACGACAACGCAGGCATGTCGGTTGCCACTGTCTGCACCAGCACAGCAATTTTTAAGCAAATATCTCCCTCCGTTCGGCCGCAATGGCAAGAAGCTTGTGCATCTTCTCTGTTCGTCGTGGTCAATGGGAAAAGGCGCTTATCTGCAATCTAGGTGTTTCTGCGAGCTGCGCCCGCCCAAAGAGTGCCTGGGTGAAAACGACAACGCAGGCATGTCGGGTGCCACTGTCTGCACCAGCACAGCAAGTTTTGAGCAAATATCTCCTTCCGTTCGGCCGCAATGGCAAGAAGCTTGTGCATCTTCTCTGTTCGTCGCGGTCAGTGGGAAAAGGCGCTTATCTGCAATCTAGGTGTTTCTGCGTGCTGCGCCCGCCCAAAGAGTGCCCGGGTGAAAACGACAACGCAGGCATGTCGGGTGCCACTGTCTGCACCAGCACAGCAAGTTTTGAGCAAATATCTCCTTCCGTTCGGCCGCAATGGCAAGAAGCTTGTGCATCTTCTCTGTTCGTCGCGGTCAATGTGAAAAGACGCTTATCTGCAATCTAGGTGTTTCTGCGTGCTGCGCCCGCCCAAAGAGAGCCCGAGTGAAAACGACAACGCAGTCATGTCGGGTGCCACTGTCTGCACCATCACAGCAAGTTTTGAGCAAATATCTCCTTCCGTTCGGCCGCAATGGCAAGAAGCTTGTGCATCTTCTCTGTTCGTCGCGGTCAATGGGAAAAGACGCTTATCTGCAATCTAGGTGTTTCTGTGTGCTGCGCCCGCCCAAAGAGTGCCCGAGTGAAAACGACAACGCAGTCATGTCGGGTGCCACTGTCTGCACCATCACAGCAAGTTTTGAGCAAATATCTCCTTCCGTTCGGCCGCAATGGCAAGAAGCATGTGCATCTTCTCTGTTCGTCGTGGTCAATGGGAAAAGGCGCTTATCTGCAATCTAGGTGTTTCTGCGTGCTGCGCCCGCCCAAAGAGTGCCCGGGTGAAAACGACAACGCAGGCATGTCGGGTGCCACTGTCTGCACCAGCACAGCAAGTTTTGAGCAAATGTCTCCTCCCGTTCGGCCGCAATGGCAAGAAGCTTGTGCATCTTCTCTGTTCGTCGCGGTCAATGGGAAAAGGCGCTTATCTGCAATCTAGGTGTTTCTGCGTGCTGCGCCCGCCCAAAGAGTGCCTGGGGGAAAACGACAACGCAGGCATGTCGGGTGCCACTGTCTGCACCAGCACAGCAAGTTTTGAGCAAATATCTCCTTCCGTTCGGCCGCAATGGCAAGAAGCTTGTGCATCTTCTCTGTTCGTCGCGGTCAATGGGAAAAGGCGCTTATCTGCAATCTAGGTGTTTCTGCGTGCTGCGCCCGCTCACAGAGTGCCCGGGTGAAAACGACAACGCATGCATGTCGGGTGCCACTGTCTGCACCAGCACAGCAAGTTTTGAGAAAATATCTCCTTCCGTTCGGCCGCAATGGCAAGAAGCTTGTGCATCTTCACTGATAGTCGCGGTCAATGGGAAAAGGCGCTTATCTGCAATCTAGGTGTTTCTGCGTGCTGCGCCCGCCTAAAGAGTGCCCGGGTGAAAACGACAACGCAGGCATGTCGAGTGCCACTGTCTGCACCAGCACAGCAAGTTTTGAGCAAATATCTCCTTCCGTTCAGCCGCAATGGCAAGAAGCTTGTGCATCTTCTCTGTTCGTCGCGGTCAATGGGAAAAGGCGCTTATCTGCAATCTAGGTGTTTCTGCGTGCTGCGCCTGCCCAAAGAGTGCCCGGGTGAAAACGACAACGCAGGCATGTCGGGTGCCACTGTCTGCACTAGCATAGCAAGTTTTGAGCAAATATCTCCTTCCGTTCGACCGCAATGGCAAGAAGCTTGTGCATCTTCTCTGTTCGTCGCGGTCAATGGGAAAAGGCGCTTATCTGCAATCTAGGTGTTTCTGCGTGCTGCGCCCGCCCAAAGAGTGACCGGGTTAAAACGACAACGCAGGCATGTCGGGTGCCACTGTCTGCACCATCACAGCAAGTTTTGAGCAAATATCTCCTTCCGTTCGGCCTCAATGGCAAGAAGCTTGTGCATCCTCTCTGTTCGTCGCGGTCAATGGGAAAAGACGCTTATCTGCAATCTAGGTGTTTCTGCGTGCTGCGCCCGCCCAAAGAGTGCCCGAGTGAAAACGACAACGCAGTCATGTCGGGTGCCACTGTCTGCACCATCACAGCAAGTTTTGAGCAAATATCTCCTTCCGTTCGGCCGCAATGGCAAGAAGCTTGTGCATCTTCTCTGTTCGTCGCGGTCAATGGGAAAAGACGCTTATCTGCAATCTAGGTGTTTCTGTGTGCTGCGCCCGCCCAAAGAGTGCCCGAGTGAAAACGACAACGCAGGCATGTCGGGTGCCACTGTCTGCACCAGCACAGCAAGTTTTGAGCAAATATCTCCTTCCGTTCGGCCGCAATGGCAAGAAGCTTGTGCATCTTCTCTGTTCGTCGCGGTCAATGGGAAAAGGCGCTTATCTGCAATCTAGGTGTTTCTGCGTGCTGCGCCCGCCCAAAGAGTGCCCGGGTGAAAACGACAACGCAGGCATGTCGGGTGCCACTGTCTGCACCAGCACAGCAAGTTTTGAGCAAATATCTCCTTCCGTTCGGCCGCAATGGCAAGAAACTTGTGCATCTTCTCTGTTCGTCGCGGTCAATGGGAAAAGGCGCTTATCTGCAATCTAGGTGTTTCTGCGTGCTGCGCCCGCCCACAGAGTGCCCGGGTGAAACCGACAACGCATGCTTGTCGGCTGCCACTGTCTGCACCAGCACAGCAAGTTTTGAGCAAATATCTCCTTCCGTTCGGCCGCAATGGCAAGAAGCTTGTGCATCTTCACTGTTAGTCGCGGTCAATGGGAAAATGCGCTTATCTGCAATCTAGGTGTTTCTGCGTGCTGCGCCCGCCTTAAGAGTGCCCGGGTGAAAACGACAACGCAGGCATGTCGGGTGCCACTGTCTGCACCAGCACAGCAAGTTTTGAGCAAATATCTCCTCCCGTTCGGCCGCAATGGCAAGAAGCTTGTGCATCTTCTCTGTTCGTCGCGGTCAATGGGAAAAGGCGCTTATCTGCAATCTAGGTGTTTCTGCGTGCTGCGCCCGCCCAAAGAGTGCCCGGGTGAAAACGACAACGCAGGCATGTCGAGTGCCACTGTCTGCACCAGCACAGCTAGTTTTGAGCAAATATCTCCTTCCGTTCGGCCGCAATGGCAAGAAGCTTGTGCATCTTCTCTGTTCGTCGCGGTCAATGGGAAAAGGCGCTTATCTGCAATCTAGGTGTTTCTGCGTGCTGCGCCCGCCCAAAGAGTGCCCGGGTGAAAACGACAACGCATGCTTGTCGGCTGCCACTGTCTGCACCAGCACAGCAAGTTTTGAGCAAATATCTCCTTCCGTTCGGCCGCAATGGCAAGAAGCTTGTGCATCTTCTCTGTTCGTCGCGGTCAATGGGAAAAGGCGCTTATCTGCAATCTAGGTGTTTCTGCGTGCTGCGCCCGCCCAAAGAGTGCCCGGGTGAAAACGACAACGCAGGCATGTCGAGTGCCACTGTCTGCACCAGCACAGCTAGTTTTGAGCAAATATCTCCTTCCGTTCAGCCGCAATGGCAAGAAGCTTGTGCATCTTCTCTGTTCGTCGCGGTCAATGGGAAAAGGCGCTTATCTGCAATCTAGGTGTTTCTGCGTGCTGCGCCTGCCCAAAGAGTGCCCGGGTGAAAACGACAACGCAGGCATGTCGGGTGCCACTGTCTGCACTAGCATAGCAAGTTTTGAGCAAATATCTCCTTCCGTTCGACCGCAATGGCAAGAAGCTTGTGCATCTTCTCTGTTCGTCGCGGTCAATGGGAAAAGGCGCTTATCTGCAATCTAGGTGTTTCTGCGTGCTGCGCCCGCCCAAAGAGTGACCGGGTTAAAACGACAACGCAGGCATGTCGGTTGCCACTGTCTGCACCAGCACAGCAATTTTTAAGCAAATATCTCCCTCCGTTCGACCGCAATGGCAAGAAGCTTGTGCATCTTCTCTGTTCGTCGTGGTCAATGGGAAAAGGCGCTTATCTGCAATCTAGGTGTTTCTGCGAGCTGCGCCCGCCCAAAGAGTGCCTGGGTGAAAACGACAACGCAGGCATGTCGGGTGCCACTGTCTGCACCAGCACAGCAAGTTTTGAGCAAATATCTCCTTCCGTTCGGCCGCAATGGCAAGAAGCTTGTGCATCTTCTCTGTTCGTCGCGGTCAGTGGGAAAAGGCGCTTATCTGCAATCTAGGTGTTTCTGCGTGCTGCGCCCGCCCAAAGAGTGCCCGGGTGAAAACGACAACGCAGGCATGTCGGGTGCCACTGTCTGCACCAGCACAGCAAGTTTTGAGCAAATATCTCCTTCCGTTCGGCCGCAATGGCAAGAAGCTTGTGCATCTTCTCTGTTCGTCGCGGTCAATGGGAAAAGGCGCTTATCTGCAATCTAGGTGTTTCTGCGTGCTGCGCCCGCTCACAGAGTGCCCGGGTGAAAACGACAACGCATGCATGTCGGGTGCCACTGTCTGCACCAGCACAGCAAGTTTTGAGAAAATATCTCCTTCCGTTCGGCCGCAATGGCAAGAAGCTTGTGCATCTTCACTGATAGTCGCGGTCAATGGGAAAAGGCGCTTATCTGCAATCTAGGTGTTTCTGCGTGCTGCGCCCGCCTAAAGAGTGCCCGGGTGAAAACGACAAGGCAGGCATGTCGAGTGCCACTGTCTGCACCAGCACAGCAAGTTTTGAGCAAATATCTCCTTCCGTTCAGCCGCAATGGCAAGAAGCTTGTGCATCTTCTCTGTTCGTCGCGGTCAATGGGAAAAGGCGCTTATCTGCAATCTAGGTGTTTCTGCGTGCTGCGCCTGCCCAAAGAGTGCCCGGGTGAAAACGACAACGCAGGCATGTCGGGTGCCACTGTCTGCACTAGCATAGCAAGTTTTGAGCAAATATGTCCTTCCGTTCGACCGCAATGGCAAGAAGCTTGTGCATCTTCTCTGTTCGTCGCGGTCAATGGGAAAAGGCGCTTATCTGCAATCTAGGTGTTTCTGCGTGCTGCGCCCGCCCAAAGAGTGACCGGGTTAAAACGACAACGCAGGCATGTCGGGTGCCACTGTCTGCACCATCACAGCAAGTTTTGAGCAAATATCTCCTTCCGTTCGGCCTCAATGGCAAGAAGCTTGTGCATCCTCTCTGTTCGTCGCGGTCAATGGGAAAAGACGCTTATCTGCAATCTAGGTGTTTCTGCGTGCTGCGCCCGCCCAAAGAGTGCCCGAGTGAAAACGACAACGCAGTCATGTCGGGTGCCACTGTCTGCACCATCACAGCAAGTTTTGAGCAAATATCTCCTTCCGTTCGGCCGCAATGGCAAGAAGCTTGTGCATCTTCTCTGTTCGTCGCGGTCAATGGGAAAAGGCGCTTATCTGCAATCTAGGTGTTTCTGCGTGCTGCGCCCGCCCAAAGAGTGCCCGGGTGAAAACGACAACGCAGGCATGTCGGGTGCCACTGTCTGCACCAGCACAGCAAGTTTTGAGCAAATATCTCCTTCCGTTCGGCCGCAATGGCAAGAAACTTGTGCATCTTCTCTGTTCGTCGCGGTCAATGGGAAAAGGCGCTTATCTGCAATCTAGGTGTTTCTGCGTGCTGCGCCCGCCCACAGAGTGCCCGGGTGAAACCGACAACGCATGCTTGTCGGGTGCCACTGTCTGCACCAGCACAGCAAGTTTTGAGCAAATATCTCCTTCCGTTCAGCCGCAATGGCAAGAAGCTTGTGCATCTTCTCTGTTCGTCGCGGTCAATGGGAAAAGGCGCTTATCTGCAATCTAGGTGTTTCTGCGTGCTGCGCCTGCCCAAAGAGTGCCCGGGTGAAAACGACAACGCAGGCATGTCGGGTGCCACTGTCTGCACTAGCATAGCAAGTTTTGAGCAAATATGTCCTTCCGTTCGACCGCAATGGCAAGAAGCTTGTGCATCTTCTCTGTTCGTCGCGGTCAATGGGAAAAGGCGCTTATCTGCAATCTAGGTGTTTCTGCGTGCTGCGCCCGCCCAAAGAGTGACCGGGTTAAAACGACAACGCAGGCATGTCGGGTGCCACTGTCTGCACCATCACAGCAAGTTTTGAGCAAATATCTCCTTCCGTTCGGCCTCAATGGCAAGAAGCTTGTGCATCCTCTCTGTTCGTCGCGGTCAATGGGAAAAGACGCTTATCTGCAATCTAGGTGTTTCTGCGTGCTGCGCCCGCCCAAAGAGTGCCCGAGTGAAAACGACAACGCAGTCATGTCGGGTGCCACTGTCTGCACCATCACAGCAAGTTTTGAGCAAATATCTCCTTCCGTTCGGCCGCAATGGCAAGAAGCTTGTGCATCTTCTCTGTTCGTCGCGGTCAATGGGAAAAGGCGCTTATCTGCAATCTAGGTGTTTCTGCGTGCTGCGCCCGCCCAAAGAGTGCCCGGGTGAAAACGACAACGCAGGCATGTCGGGTGCCACTGTCTGCACCAGCACAGCAAGTTTTGAGCAAATATCTCCTTCCGTTCGGCCGCAATGGCAAGAAACTTGTGCATCTTCTCTGTTCGTCGCGGTCAATGGGAAAAGGCGCTTATCTGCAATCTAGGTGTTTCTGCGTGCTGCGCCCGCCCACAGAGTGCCCGGGTGAAACCGACAACGCATGCTTGTCGGGTGCCACTGTCTGCACCAGCACAGCAAGTTTTGAGCAAATATCTCCTTCCGTTCGGCCGCAATGGCAAGAAGCTTGTGCATCTTCACTGTTAGTCGCGGTCAATGGGAAAAGGCGCTTATCTGCAATCTAGGTGTTTCTGCGTGCTGCGCCCGCCTTAAGAGTGCCCGGGTGAAAACGACAACGCAGGCATGTCGGGTGCCACTGTCTGCACCAGCACAGCAAGTTTTGAGCAAATATCTCCTCCCGTTCGGCCGCAATGGCAAGAAGCTTGTGCATCTTCTCTGTTCGTCGCGGTCAATGGGAAAAGGCGCTTATCTGCAATCTAGGTGTTTCTGCGTGCTGCGCCCGCCCAAAGAGTGCCCGGGTGAAAACGACAACGCAGGCATGTCGAGTGCCACTGTCTGCACCAGCACAGCTAGTTTTGAGCAAATATCTCCTTCCGTTCAGCCGCAATGGCAAGAAGCTTGTGCATCTTCTCTGTTCGTCGCGGTCAATGGGAAAGGGCGCTTATCTGCAATCTAGGTGTTTCTGCGTGCTGCGCCTGCCCAAAGAGTGCCCGGGTGAAAACGACAACGCAGGCATGTCGGGTGCCACTGTCTGCACTAGCATAGCAAGTTTTGAGCAAATATCTCCTTCCGTTCGACCGCAATGGCAAGAAGCTTGTGCATCTTCTCTGTTCGTCGCGGTCAATGGGAAAAGGCGCTTATCTGCAATCTAGGTGTTTCTGCGTGCTGCGCCCGCCCAAAGAGTGACCGGGTTAAAACGACAACGCAGGCATGTCGGTTGCCACTGTCTGCACCAGCACAGCAATTTTTAAGCAAATATCTCCCTCCGTTCGGCCGCAATGGCAAGAAGCTTGTGCATCTTCTCTGTTCGTCGTGGTCAATGGGAAAAGGCGCTTATCTGCAATCTAGGTGTTTCTGCGAGCTGCGCCCGCCCAAAGAGTGCCTGGGTGAAAACGACAACGCAGGCATGTCGGGTGCCACTGTCTGCACCAGCACAGCAAGTTTTGAGCAAATATCTCCTTCCGTTCGGCCGCAATGGCAAGAAGCTTGTGCATCTTCTCTGTTCGTCGCGGTCAGTGGGAAAAGGCGCTTATCTGCAATCTAGGTGTTTCTGCGTGCTGCGCCCGCCCAAAGAGTGCCCGGGTGAAAACGACAACGCAGGCATGTCGGGTGCCACTGTCTGCACCAGCACAGCAAGTTTTGAGCAAATATCTCCTTCCGTTCGGCCGCAATGGCAAGAAGCTTGTGCATCTTCTCTGTTCGTCGCGGTCAATGGGAAAAGGCGCTTATCTGCAATCTAGGTGTTTCTGCGTGCTGCGCCCGCCCAAAGAGTGACCGGGTTAAAACGACAACGCAGGCATGTCGGGTGCCACTGTCTGCACCATCACAGCAAGTTTTGAGCAAATATCTCCTTCCGTTCGGCCTCAATGGCAAGAAGCTTGTGCATCCTCTCTGTTCGTCGCGGTCAATGGGAAAAGACGCTTATCTGCAATCTAGGTGTTTCTGCGTGCTGCGCCCGCCCAAAGAGTGCCCGAGTGAAAACGACAACGCAGTCATGTCGGGTGCCACTGTCTGCACCATCACAGCAAGTTTTGAGCAAATATCTCCTTCCGTTCGGCCGCAATGGCAAGAAGCTTGTGCATCTTCTCTGTTCGTCGCGGTCAATGGGAAAAGGCGCTTATCTGCAATCTAGGTGTTTCTGCGTGCTGCGCCCGCCCAAAGAGTGCCCGGGTGAAAACGACAACGCAGGCATGTCGGGTGCCACTGTCTGCACCAGCACAGCAAGTTTTGAGCAAATATCTCCTTCCGTTCGGCCGCAATGGCAAGAAACTTGTGCATCTTCTCTGTTCGTCGCGGTCAATGGGAAAAGGCGCTTATCTGCAATCTAGGTGTTTCTGCGTGCTGCGCCCGCCCACAGAGTGCCCGGGTGAAACCGACAACGCATGCTTGTCGGGTGCCACTGTCTGCACCAGCACAGCAAGTTTTGAGCAAATATCTCCTTCCGTTCGGCCGCAATGGCAAGAAGCTTGTGCATCTTCACTGTTAGTCGCGGTCAATGGGAAAAGGCGCTTATCTGCAATCTAGGTGTTTCTGCGTGCTGCGCCCGCCTTAAGAGTGCCCGGGTGAAAACGACAACGCAGGCATGTCGGGTGCCACTGTCTGCACCAGCACAGCAAGTTTTGAGCAAATATCTCCTCCCGTTCGGCCGCAATGGCAAGAAGCTTGTGCATCTTCTCTGTTCGTCGCGGTCAATGGGAAAAGGCGCTTATCTGCAATCTAGGTGTTTCTGCGTGCTGCGCCCGCCCAAAGAGTGCCCGGGTGAAAACGACAACGCAGGCATGTCGAGTGCCACTGTCTGCACCAGCACAGCTAGTTTTGAGCAAATATCTCCTTCCGTTCAGCCGCAATGGCAAGAAGCTTGTGCATCTTCTCTGTTCGTCGCGGTCAATGGGAAAGGGCGCTTATCTGCAATCTAGGTGTTTCTGCGTGCTGCGCCTGCCCAAAGAGTGCCCGGGTGAAAACGACAACGCAGGCATGTCGGGTGCCACTGTCTGCACTAGCATAGCAAGTTTTGAGCAAATATCTCCTTCCGTTCGACCGCAATGGCAAGAAGCTTGTGCATCTTCTCTGTTCGTCGCGGTCAATGGGAAAAGGCGCTTATCTGCAATCTAGGTGTTTCTGCGTGCTGCGCCCGCCCAAAGAGTGACCGGGTTAAAACGACAACGCAGGCATGTCGGTTGCCACTGTCTGCACCAGCACAGCAATTTTTAAGCAAATATCTCCCTCCGTTCGGCCGCAATGGCAAGAAGCTTGTGCATCTTCTCTGTTCGTCGTGGTCAATGGGAAAAGGCGCTTATCTGCAATCTAGGTGTTTCTGCGAGCTGCGCCCGCCCAAAGAGTGCCTGGGTGAAAACGACAACGCAGGCATGTCGGGTGCCACTGTCTGCACCAGCACAGCAAGTTTTGAGCAAATATCTCCTTCCGTTCGGCCGCAATGGCAAGAAGCTTGTGCATCTTCTCTGTTCGTCGCGGTCAGTGGGAAAAGGCGCTTATCTGCAATCTAGGTGTTTCTGCGTGCTGCGCCCGCCCAAAGAGTGCCCGGGTGAAAACGACAACGCAGGCATGTCGGGTGCCACTGTCTGCACCAGCACAGCAAGTTTTGAGCAAATATCTCCTTCCGTTCGGCCGCAATGGCAAGAAGCTTGTGCATCTTCTCTGTTCGTCGCGGTCAATGGGAAAAGGCGCTTATCTGCAATCTAGGTGTTTCTGCGTGCTGCGCCCGCCTAAAGAGTGTTCGGGTGAAAACGACAACGCAGGCATGTCGGGTGCCACTGTCTGCACCAGCACAGCAAGTTTTGAGCAAATATCTCCTTCCGTTCGGCCGCAATGGCAAAAAGCTTGTGCATCTTCTCTGTTCGTCGCGGTCAATGGGAAAAGGCGCTTATCTGCAATCTAGGTGTTTCTGCGTGCTGCGCCCGCCCAAAGAGTGCCCGGGTGAAAATGACAACGCAGGCATGTCGGGTGCCACTGTCTGCACCAGCACAGCAAGTTTTGAGCAAATATCTCCTTCCGTTCGGCCGCAATGGCAAGAAGCTTGTGCATCTTCTCTGTTCGTCGCGGTCAATGGGAAAAGGCGCTTATCTGCAATCTAGGTGTTTCTGCGTGCTGCGCCCGCCTAAAGAGTGCCCGGGTGAAAACGACAACGCAGGCATGTCGGGTGCCACTGTCTGCACCAGCACAGCAAGTTTTGAGCAAATATCTCCTTCCGTTCGGCCGCAATGGCAAGAAGCTTGTGCATCTTCTCTGTTCGTCGCGGTCAATTGGAAAAGGCGCTTATCTGCAATCTAGGTGTTTCTGCGTGCTGCGCCCGCCCAAAGAGTGCCCGGGTGAAAACGACAACGCAGGCATGTCGGGTGCCACTGTCTGCACCAGCACAGCAAGTTTTGAGCAAATATCTCCTTCCGTTCGGCCGCAATGGCAAGAAGCTTGTGCATCTTCTCTGTTCGTCGCGGTCAATGGGAAAAGGCGCTTATCTGCAATCTAGGTGTTTCTGCGTGCTGCGCCCGCCTAAAGAGTGCCCGGGTGAAAACGACAACGCAGGCATGTCGGGTGCCACTGTCTGCACCAGCACAGCAAGTTTTGAGCAAATATCTCCTTCCGTTCGACCGCAATGGCAAGAAGCTTGTGCATCTTCTCTGTTCGTCGCGGTCAATGGGAAAAGGCGCTTATCTGCAATCTAGGTGTTTCTGCGTGCTGCGCCCGCCCAAAGAGTGACCGGGTTAAGACGACAACGCAGGCATGTCGGGTGCCACTGTCTGCACCATCACAGCAAGTTTTGAGCAAATATCTCCTTCCGTTCGGCCTCAATGGCAAGAAGCTTGTGCATCCTCTCTGTTCGTCGCGGTCAATGGGAAAAGACGCTTATCTGCAATCTAGGTGTTTCTGCGTGCTGCGCCCGCCCAAAGAGTGCCCGAGTGAAAACGACAACGCAGTCATGTCGGGTGCCACTGTCTGCACCATCACAGCAAGTTTTGAGCAAATATCTCCTTCCGTTCGGCCGCAATGGCAAGAAGCTTGTGCATCTTCTCTGTTCGTCGCGGTCAATGGGAAAAGACGCTTATCTGCAATCTAGGTGTTTCTGTGTGCTGCGCCCGCCCAAAGAGTGCCCGAGTGAAAACGACAACGCAGGCATGTCGGGTGCCACTGTCTGCACCAGCACAGCAAGTTTTGAGCAAATATCTCCTTCCGTTCGGCCGCAATGGCAAGAAGCTTGTGCATCTTCTCTGTTCGTCGCGGTCAATGGGAAAAGGCGCTTATCTGCAATCTAGGTGTTTCTGCGTGCTGCGCCCGCCCAAAGAGTGTCCGGGTGAAAACGACAACGCAGGCATGTCGGGTGCCACTGTCTGCACCAGCACAGCAAGTTTTGAGCAAATATCTCCTTCCGTTCGGCCGCAATGGCAAGAAGCTTGTGCATCTTCTCTGTTCGTCGCGGTCAATGGGAAAAGGCGCTTATCTGCAATCTAGGTGTTTCTGCGTGCTGCGCCCGCCCAAAGAGTGTCCGGGTGAAAACGACAACGCAGGCATGTCGGGTGCCACTGTCTGCACCAGCACAGCAAGTTTTGAGCAAATATCTCCTTCCGTTCGGCCGCAATGGCAAGAAGCTTGTGCATCTTCTCTGTTCGTCGCGGTCAATGGGAAAAGGCGCTTATCTGCAATCTAGGTGTTTCTGCGTGCTGCGCTCGCCCAAAGAGTGCCCGGGTGAAAACGACAACGCAGGCATGTCGGGTGCCACTGTCTGCACCAGCACAGCAAGTTTTGAGCAAATATCTCCTTCCGTTCGGCCGCAATGGCAAGAAGCTTGTGCATCTTCTCTGTTCGTCGCGGTCAATGGGAAAAGGCGCTTATCTGCAATCTAGGTGTTTCTGCGTGCTGCGCCCGCCCACAGAGTGCCCGGGTGAAAACGACAACGCATGCATGTCGGGTGCCACTGTCTGCACCAGCACAGCAAGTTTTGAGCAAATATCTCCTTCCGTTCGGCCGCAATGGCAAGAAGCTTGTGCATCTTCACTGTTAGTCGCGGTCAATGGGAAAAGGCGCTTATCTGCAATCTAGGTGTTTCTGCGTGCTGCGCCCGCCTAAAGAGTGCCCGGGTGAAAACGACAACGCAGGCATGTCGGGTGCCACTGTCTGCACCAGCACAGCAAGTTTTGAGCAAATATCTCCTCCCGTTCGGCCGCAATGGCAAGAAGCTTGTGCATCTTCTCTGTTCGTCGCGGTCAATGGGAAAAGGCGCTTATCTGCAATCTAGGTGTTTCTGCGTGCTGCGCCCGCCCAAAGAGTGCCCGGGTGAAAACGACAACGCAGGCATGTCGAGTGCCACTGTCTGCACCAGCACAGCTAGTTTTGAGCAAATATCTCCTTCCGTTCAGCCGCAATGGCAAGAAGCTTGTGCATCTTCTCTGTTCGTCGCGGTCAATGGGAAAGGGCGCTTATCTGCAATCTAGGTGTTTCTGCGTGCTGCGCCTGCCCAAAGAGTGCCCGGGTGAAAACGACAACGCAGGCATGTCGGGTGCCACTGTCTGCACTAGCATAGCAAGTTTTGAGCAAATATCTCCTTCCGTTCGACCGCAATGGCAAGAAGCTTGTGCATCTTCTCTGTTCGTCGCGGTCAATGGGAAAAGGCGCTTATCTGCAATCTAGGTGTTTCTGCGTGCTGCGCCCGCCCAAAGAGTGACCGGGTTAAAACGACAACGCAGGCATGTCGGTTGCCACTGTCTGCACCAGCACAGCAATTTTTAAGCAAATATCTCCCTCCGTTCGGCCGCAATGGCAAGAAGCTTGTGCATCTTCTCTGTTCGTCGTGGTCAATGGGAAAAGGCGCTTATCTGCAATCTAGGTGTTTCTGCGAGCTGCGCCCGCCCAAAGAGTGCCTGGGTGAAAACGACAACGCAGGCATGTCGGGTGCCACTGTCTGCACCAGCACAGCAAGTTTTGAGCAAATATCTCCTTCCGTTCGGCCGCAATGGCAAGAAGCTTGTGCATCTTCTCTGTTCGTCGCGGTCAGTGGGAAAAGGCGCTTATCTGCAATCTAGGTGTTTCTGCGTGCTGCGCCCGCCCAAAGAGTGCCCGGGTGAAAACGACAACGCAGGCATGTCGGGTGCCACTGTCTGCACCAGCACAGCAAGTTTTGAGCAAATATCTCCTTCCGTTCGGCCGCAATGGCAAGAAGCTTGTGCATCTTCTCTGTTCGTCGCGGTCAATGGGAAAAGGCGCTTATCTGCAATCTAGGTGTTTCTGCGTGCTGCGCCCGCCTAAAGAGTGTTCGGGTGAAAACGACAACGCAGGCATGTCGGGTGCCACTGTCTGCACCAGCACAGCAAGTTTTGAGCAAATATCTCCTTCCGTTCGGCCGCAATGGCAAAAAGCTTGTGCATCTTCTCTGTTCGTCGCGGTCAATGGGAAAAGGCGCTTATCTGCAATCTAGGTGTTTCTGCGTGCTGCGCCCGCCCAAAGAGTGCCCGGGTGAAAATGACAACGCAGGCATGTCGGGTGCCACTGTCTGCACCAGCACAGCAAGTTTTGAGCAAATATCTCCTTCCGTTCGGCCGCAATGGCAAGAAGCTTGTGCATCTTCTCTGTTCGTCGCGGTCAATGGGAAAAGGCGCTTATCTGCAATCTAGGTGTTTCTGCGTGCTGCGCCCGCCTAAAGAGTGCCCGGGTGAAAACGACAACGCAGGCATGTCGGGTGCCACTGTCTGCACCAGCACAGCAAGTTTTGAGCAAATATCTCCTTCCGTTCGGCCGCAATGGCAAGAAGCTTGTGCATCTTCTCTGTTCGTCGCGGTCAATTGGAAAAGGCGCTTATCTGCAATCTAGGTGTTTCTGCGTGCTGCGCCCGCCCAAAGAGTGCCCGGGTGAAAACGACAACGCAGGCATGTCGGGTGCCACTGTCTGCACCAGCACAGCAAGTTTTGAGCAAATATCTCCTTCCGTTCGGCCGCAATGGCAAGAAGCTTGTGCATCTTCTCTGTTCGTCGCGGTCAATGGGAAAAGGCGCTTATCTGCAATCTAGGTGTTTCTGCGTGCTGCGCCCGCCTAAAGAGTGCCCGGGTGAAAACGACAACGCAGGCATGTCGGGTGCCACTGTCTGCACCATCACAGCAAGTTTTGAGCAAATATCTCCTTCCGTTCGGCCTCAATGGCAAGAAGCTTGTGCATCCTCTCTGTTCGTCGCGGTCAATGGGAAAAGACGCTTATCTGCAATCTAGGTGTTTCTGCGTGCTGCGCCCGCCCAAAGAGTGCCCGAGTGAAAACGACAACGCAGTCATGTCGGGTGCCACTGTCTGCACCATCACAGCAAGTTTTGAGCAAATATCTCCTTCCGTTCGGCCGCAATGGCAAGAAGCTTGTGCATCTTCTCTGTTCGTCGCGGTCAATGGGAAAAGACGCTTATCTGCAATCTAGGTGTTTCTGTGTGCTGCGCCCGCCCAAAGAGTGCCCGAGTGAAAACGACAACGCAGGCATGTCGGGTGCCACTGTCTGCACCAGCACAGCAAGTTTTGAGCAAATATCTCCTTCCGTTCGGCCGCAATGGCAAGAAGCTTGTGCATCTTCTCTGATCGTCGCGGTCAATGGGAAAAGGCGCTTATCTGCAATCTAGGTGTTTCTGCGTGCTGCGCCCGCCCAAAGAGTGTCCGGGTGAAAACGACAACGCAGGCATGTCGGGTGCCACTGTCTGCACCAGCACAGCAAGTTTTGAGCAAATATCTCCTTCCGTTCGGCCGCAATGGCAAGAAGCTTGTGCATCTTCTCTGTTCGTCGCGGTCAATGGGAAAAGGCGCTTATCTGCAATCTAGGTGTTTCTGCGTGCTGCGCCCGCCCAAAGAGTGTCCGGGTGAAAACGACAACGCAGGCATGTCGGGTGCCACTGTCTGCACCAGCACAGCAAGTTTTGAGCAAATATCTCCTTCCGTTCGGCCGCAATGGCAAGAAGCTTGTGCATCTTCTCTGTTCGTCGCGGTCAATGGGAAAAGGCGCTTATCTGCAATCTAGGTGTTTCTGCGTGCTGCGCTCGCCCAAAGAGTGCCCGGGTGAAAACGACAACGCAGGCATGTCGGGTGCCACTGTCTGCACCAGCACAGCAAGTTTTGAGCAAATATCTCCTTCCGTTCGGCCGCAATGGCAAGAAGCTTGTGCATCTTCTCTGTTCGTCGCGGTCAATGGGAAAAGGCGCTTATCTGCAATCTAGGTGTTTCTGCGTGCTGCGCCCGCCCACAGAGTGCCCGGGTGAAAACGACAACGCATGCATGTCGGGTGCCACTGTCTGCACCAGCACAGCAAGTTTTGAGCAAATATCTCCTTCCGTTCGGCCGCAATGGCAAGAAGCTTGTGCATCTTCACTGTTAGTCGCGGTCAATGGGAAAAGGCGCTTATCTGCAATCTAGGTGTTTCTGCGTGCTGCGCCCGCCTAAAGAGTGCCCGGGTGAAAACGACAACGCAGGCATGTCGGGTGCCACTGTCTGCACCAGCACAGCAAGTTTTGAGCAAATATCTCCTCCCGTTCGGCCGCAATGGCAAGAAGCTTGTGCATCTTCTCTGTTCGTCGCGGTCAATGGGAAAAGGCGCTTATCTGCAATCTAGGTGTTTCTGCGTGCTGCGCCCGCCCAAAGAGTGCCTGGGTGAAAACGACAACGCAGGCATGTCGAGTGCCACTGTCTGCACCAGCACAGCTAGTTTTGAGCAAATATCTCCTTCCGTTCAGCCGCAATGGCAAGAAGCTTGTGCATCTTCTCTGTTCGTCGCGGTCAATGGGAAAAGGCCCTTATCTGCAATCTAGGTGTTTCTGCGTGCTGCGCCCGCCCAAAGAGTGACCGGGTTAAAACGACAACGCAGGCATGTGGGGTGCCACTGTCTGCACCATCACAGCAAGTTTTGAGCAAATATCTCCTTCCGTTCGGCCTCAATGGCAAGAAGCTTGTGCATCCTCTCTGTTCGTCGCGGTCAATGGGAAAAGACGCTTATCTGCAATCTAGGTGTTTCTGCGTGTTGCGCCCGCCCAAAGAGTGCCCGAGTGAAAACGACAACGCAGTCATGTCGGGTGCCACTGTCTGCACCATCACAGCAAGTTTTGAGCAAATATCTCCTTCCTTTCGGCCGCAATGGCAAGAAGCTTGTGCATCTTCTCTGTTCGTCGTGGTCAATGGGAAAAGGCGCTTATCTGCAATCTAGGTGTTTCTGCGTGCTGCGCCCGCCCAAAGAGTGCCCGGGTGAAAACGACAACGCAGGCATGTCGGGTGCCACTGTCTGCACCAGCACAGCAAGTTTTGAGCAAATATCTCCTTCCGTTCGGCCGCAATGGCAAGAAGCTTGTGCATCTTCTCTGTTCGTCGCGGTAAATGGGAAAAGACGCTTATCTGCAATCTAGGTGTTTCTGCGTGCTGCGCCCGCCGAAAGAGTGCCCGGGTGAAAACGACAACGCAGGCATGTCGGGTGCCACTGTCTGCACCAGCACAGCAAGTTTTGAGCAAATATCTCCTTCCGTTCGGCCGCAATGGCAAGAAGCTTGTGCATCTTCTCTGTTCGTCGCGGTCAAAGAGAAAAGGCGCTTATCTGCAATCTAGGTGTTTCTGCGTGCTGCGCCCGCCCAAAGAGTGCCCGGGTGAAAACGACAACGCAGGCATGTCGGGTGCCACTGTCTGCACCAGCACAGCAAGTTTTGAGCAAATATCTCCTTCCGTTCGGCCGCAATGGCAAGAAGCTTGTGCATCTTCTCTGTTCGTCGCGGTCAATGGGAAAAGGCGCTTATCTGCAATCTAGGTGTTTCTGCGTGCTGCGCCCGCCCAAAGAGTGCCCGGGTGAAAACGACAATGCATGCATGTCGGGTGCCACTGTCTGCACCAGCACAGCAAGATTTGAGCAAATATCTCCTTCCGTTCGGCCGCAATGGCAAGAAGCTTGTGCATCTTCTCTGTTCGTCGCGGTCAATGGGAAAAGGCGCTTATCTGCAATCTAGGTGTTTCTGCGTGCTGCGCCCGCCCAAAGAGTGCCCAGGTGAAAACGACAACGCAGGCATGTCGGGTGCCACTGTCTGCACCAGCACAGCAAGATTTGAGCAAATATCTCCTTCCGTTCGGCCGCAATGGCAAGAAGCTTGTGCATCTTCTCTGTTCGTCGCGGTCAATGGGAAAAGGCGCTTATCTGCAATCTAGGTGTTTCTGCGTGCTGCGCCCGCCCAAAGAGTGCCCGGGTGAAAACGACAACGCATGCATGTCGGGCGCCACTGTCTGCACCAGCACAGCAAGTTTTGAGCAAATATCTCCTTCCGTTCGGCCGCAATGGCAAGAAGCTTGTGCATCTTCACTGTTAGTCGCGGTCAATGGGAAAAGGCGCTTATCTGCAATCTAGGTGTTTCTGCGTGCTGCGCCCGCCTAAAGAGTGCTCGGGTGAAAACGACAACGCAGGCATGTCGGGTGCCACTGTCTGCACCAGCACAGCAAGTTTTGAGCAAATATCTCCTCCCGTTCGGCCGCAATGGCAAGAAGCTTGTGCATCTTCTCTGTTCGTCGCGGTCAATGGGAAAAGGCGCTTATCTGCAATCTAGGTGTTTCTGCGTGCTGCGCCCGCCCAAAGAGTGCCTGGGTGAAAACGACAACGCAGGCATGTCGAGTGCCACTGTCTGCACCAGCACAGCAAGTTTTGAGCAAATATCTCCTCCCGTTCGGCCGCAATGGCAAGAAGCTTGTGCATCTTCTCTGTTCGTCGCGGTCAATGGGAAAAGGCGCTTATCTGCAATCTAGGTGTTTCTGCGTGCTGCGCCCGCCCAAAGAGTGCCTGGGTGAAAACGACAACGCAGGCATGTCGAGTGCCACTGTCTGCACCAGCACAGCAAGTTTTGAGCAAATATCTCCTTCCGTTCAGCCGCAATGGCAAGAAGCTTGTGCATCTTCTCTGTTCGTCGCGGTCAATGGGAAAAGGCGCTTATCTGCAATCTAGGTGTTTCTGCGTGCTGCGCCCGCCCAAAGAGTGCCTGGGTGAAAACGACAACGCAGGCATGTCGAGTGCCACTGTCTGCACCAGCACAGCAAGTTTTGAGCAAATATCTCCTTCCGTTCGGCCGCAATGGCAAGAAACTTGTGCATCTTCTCTGTTCGTCGCGGTCAATGGGAAAAGGCGCTTATCTGCAATCTAGGTGTTTCTGCGTGCTGCGCCCGCCCACAGAGTGCCCGGGTGAAACCGACAACGCATGCTTGTCGGCTGCCACTGTCTGCACCAGCACAGCAAGTTTTGAGCAAATATCTCCTTCCGTTCGGCCGCAATGGCAAGAAGCTTGTGCATCTTCACTGTTAGTCGCGGTCAATGGGAAAATGCGCTTATCTGCAATCTAGGTGTTTCTGCGTGCTGCGCCCGCCTTAAGAGTGCCCGGGTGAAAACGACAACGCAGGCATGTCGGGTGCCACTGTCTGCACCAGCACAGCAAGTTTTGAGCAAATATCTCCTCCCGTTCGGCCGCAATGGCAAGAAGCTTGTGCATCTTCTCTGTTCGTCGCGGTCAATGGGAAAAGGCGCTTATCTGCAATCTAGGTGTTTCTGCGTGCTGCGCCCGCCCAAAGAGTGCCCGGGTGAAAACGACAACGCAGGCATGTCGAGTGCCACTGTCTGCACCAGCACAGCTAGTTTTGAGCAAATATCTCCTTCCGTTCGGCCGCAATGGCAAGAAGCTTGTGCATCTTCTCTGTTCGTCGCGGTCAATGGGAAAAGGCGCTTATCTGCAATCTAGGTGTTTCTGCGTGCTGCGCCCGCCCAAAGAGTGCCCGGGTGAAAACGACAACGCATGCTTGTCGGCTGCCACTGTCTGCACCAGCACAGCAAGTTTTGAGCAAATATCTCCTTCCGTTCGGCCGCAATGGCAAGAAGCTTGTGCATCTTCTCTGTTCGTCGCGGTCAATGGGAAAAGGCGCTTATCTGCAATCTAGGTGTTTCTGCGTGCTGCGCCCGCCCAAAGAGTGCCCGGGTGAAAACGACAACGCAGGCATGTCGAGTGCCACTGTCTGCACCAGCACAGCTAGTTTTGAGCAAATATCTCCTTCCGTTCAGCCGCAATGGCAAGAAGCTTGTGCATCTTCTCTGTTCGTCGCGGTCAATGGGAAAAGGCGCTTATCTGCAATCTAGGTGTTTCTGCGTGCTGCGCCTGCCCAAAGAGTGCCCGGGTGAAAACGACAACGCAGGCATGTCGGGTGCCACTGTCTGCACTAGCATAGCAAGTTTTGAGCAAATATCTCCTTCCGTTCGACCGCAATGGCAAGAAGCTTGTGCATCTTCTCTGTTCGTCGCGGTCAATGGGAAAAGGCGCTTATCTGCAATCTAGGTGTTTCTGCGTGCTGCGCCCGCCCAAAGAGTGACCGGGTTAAAACGACAACGCAGGCATGTCGGTTGCCACTGTCTGCACCAGCACAGCAATTTTTAAGCAAATATCTCCCTCCGTTCGACCGCAATGGCAAGAAGCTTGTGCATCTTCTCTGTTCGTCGTGGTCAATGGGAAAAGGCGCTTATCTGCAATCTAGGTGTTTCTGCGAGCTGCGCCCGCCCAAAGAGTGCCTGGGTGAAAACGACAACGCAGGCATGTCGGGTGCCACTGTCTGCACCAGCACAGCAAGTTTTGAGCAAATATCTCCTTCCGTTCGGCCGCAATGGCAAGAAGCTTGTGCATCTTCTCTGTTCGTCGCGGTCAGTGGGAAAAGGCGCTTATCTGCAATCTAGGTGTTTCTGCGTGCTGCGCCCGCCCAAAGAGTGCCCGGGTGAAAACGACAACGCAGGCATGTCGGGTGCCACTGTCTGCACCAGCACAGCAAGTTTTGAGCAAATATCTCCTTCCGTTCGGCCGCAATGGCAAGAAGCTTGTGCATCTTCTCTGTTCGTCGCGGTCAATGGGAAAAGGCGCTTATCTGCAATCTAGGTGTTTCTGCGTGCTGCGCCCGCTCACAGAGTGCCCGGGTGAAAACGACAACGCATGCATGTCGGGTGCCACTGTCTGCACCAGCACAGCAAGTTTTGAGAAAATATCTCCTTCCGTTCGGCCGCAATGGCAAGAAGCTTGTGCATCTTCACTGATAGTCGCGGTCAATGGGAAAAGGCGCTTATCTGCAATCTAGGTGTTTCTGCGTGCTGCGCCCGCCTAAAGAGTGCCCGGGTGAAAACGACAAGGCAGGCATGTCGAGTGCCACTGTCTGCACCAGCACAGCAAGTTTTGAGCAAATATCTCCTTCCGTTCAGCCGCAATGGCAAGAAGCTTGTGCATCTTCTCTGTTCGTCGCGGTCAATGGGAAAAGGCGCTTATCTGCAATAAAAGGTGTTTCTGCGTGCTGCGCCTGCCCAAAGAGTGCCCGGGTGAAAACGACAACGCAGGCATGTCGGGTGCCACTGTCTGCACTAGCATAGCAAGTTTTGAGCAAATATGTCCTTCCGTTCGACCGCAATGGCAAGAAGCTTGTGCATCTTCTCTGTTCGTCGCGGTCAATGGGAAAAGGCGCTTATCTGCAATCTAGGTGTTTCTGCGTGCTGCGCCCGCCCAAAGAGTGACCGGGTTAAAACGACAACGCAGGCATGTCGGGTGCCACTGTCTGCACCATCACAGCAAGTTTTGAGCAAATATCTCCTTCCGTTCGGCCTCAATGGCAAGAAGCTTGTGCATCCTCTCTGTTCGTCGCGGTCAATGGGAAAAGACGCTTATCTGCAATCTAGGTGTTTCTGCGTGCTGCGCCCGCCCAAAGAGTGCCCGAGTGAAAACGACAACGCAGTCATGTCGGGTGCCACTGTCTGCACCATCACAGCAAGTTTTGAGCAAATATCTCCTTCCGTTCGGCCGCAATGGCAAGAAGCTTGTGCATCTTCTCTGTTCGTCGCGGTCAATGGGAAAAGGCGCTTATCTGCAATCTAGGTGTTTCTGCGTGCTGCGCCCGCCCAAAGAGTGCCCGGGTGAAAACGACAACGCAGGCATGTCGGGTGCCACTGTCTGCACCAGCACAGCAAGTTTTGAGCAAATATCTCCTTCCGTTCGGCCGCAATGGCAAGAAACTTGTGCATCTTCTCTGTTCGTCGCGGTCAATGGGAAAAGGCGCTTATCTGCAATCTAGGTGTTTCTGCGTGCTGCGCCCGCCCACAGAGTGCCCGGGTGAAACCGACAACGCATGCTTGTCGGGTGCCACTGTCTGCACCAGCACAGCAAGTTTTGAGCAAATATCTCCTTCCGTTCAGCCGCAATGGCAAGAAGCTTGTGCATCTTCTCTGTTCGTCGCGGTCAATGGGAAAAGGCGCTTATCTGCAATCTAGGTGTTTCTGCGTGCTGCGCCTGCCCAAAGAGTGCCCGGGTGAAAACGACAACGCAGGCATGTCGGGTGCCACTGTCTGCACTAGCATAGCAAGTTTTGAGCAAATATGTCCTTCCGTTCGACCGCAATGGCAAGAAGCTTGTGCATCTTCTCTGTTCGTCGCGGTCAATGGGAAAAGGCGCTTATCTGCAATCTAGGTGTTTCTGCGTGCTGCGCCCGCCCAAAGAGTGACCGGGTTAAAACGACAACGCAGGCATGTCGGGTGCCACTGTCTGCACCATCACAGCAAGTTTTGAGCAAATATCTCCTTCCGTTCGGCCTCAATGGCAAGAAGCTTGTGCATCCTCTCTGTTCGTCGCGGTCAATGGGAAAAGACGCTTATCTGCAATCTAGGTGTTTCTGCGTGCTGCGCCCGCCCAAAGAGTGCCCGAGTGAAAACGACAACGCAGTCATGTCGGGTGCCACTGTCTGCACCATCACAGCAAGTTTTGAGCAAATATCTCCTTCCGTTCGGCCGCAATGGCAAGAAGCTTGTGCATCTTCTCTGTTCGTCGCGGTCAATGGGAAAAGGCGCTTATCTGCAATCTAGGTGTTTCTGCGTGCTGCGCCCGCCCAAAGAGTGCCCGGGTGAAAACGACAACGCAGGCATGTCGGGTGCCACTGTCTGCACCAGCACAGCAAGTTTTGAGCAAATATCTCCTTCCGTTCGGCCGCAATGGCAAGAAACTTGTGCATCTTCTCTGTTCGTCGCGGTCAATGGGAAAAGGCGCTTATCTGCAATCTAGGTGTTTCTGCGTGCTGCGCCCGCCCACAGAGTGCCCGGGTGAAACCGACAACGCATGCTTGTCGGGTGCCACTGTCTGCACCAGCACAGCAAGTTTTGAGCAAATATCTCCTTCCGTTCGGCCGCAATGGCAAGAAGCTTGTGCATCTTCACTGTTAGTCGCGGTCAATGGGAAAAGGCGCTTATCTGCAATCTAGGTGTTTCTGCGTGCTGCGCCCGCCTTAAGAGTGCCCGGGTGAAAACGACAACGCAGGCATGTCGGGTGCCACTGTCTGCACCAGCACAGCAAGTTTTGAGCAAATATCTCCTCCCGTTCGGCCGCAATGGCAAGAAGCTTGTGCATCTTCTCTGTTCGTCGCGGTCAATGGGAAAAGGCGCTTATCTGCAATCTAGGTGTTTCTGCGTGCTGCGCCCGCCCAAAGAGTGCCCGGGTGAAAACGACAACGCAGGCATGTCGAGTGCCACTGTCTGCACCAGCACAGCTAGTTTTGAGCAAATATCTCCTTCCGTTCAGCCGCAATGGCAAGAAGCTTGTGCATCTTCTCTGTTCGTCGCGGTCAATGGGAAAGGGCGCTTATCTGCAATCTAGGTGTTTCTGCGTGCTGCGCCTGCCCAAAGAGTGCCCGGGTGAAAACGACAACGCAGGCATGTCGGGTGCCACTGTCTGCACTAGCATAGCAAGTTTTGAGCAAATATCTCCTTCCGTTCGACCGCAATGGCAAGAAGCTTGTGCATCTTCTCTGTTCGTCGCGGTCAATGGGAAAAGGCGCTTATCTGCAATCTAGGTGTTTCTGCGTGCTGCGCCCGCCCAAAGAGTGACCGGGTTAAAACGACAACGCAGGCATGTCGGTTGCCACTGTCTGCACCAGCACAGCAATTTTTAAGCAAATATCTCCCTCCGTTCGGCCGCAATGGCAAGAAGCTTGTGCATCTTCTCTGTTCGTCGTGGTCAATGGGAAAAGGCGCTTATCTGCAATCTAGGTGTTTCTGCGAGCTGCGCCCGCCCAAAGAGTGCCTGGGTGAAAACGACAACGCAGGCATGTCGGGTGCCACTGTCTGCACCAGCACAGCAAGTTTTGAGCAAATATCTCCTTCCGTTCGGCCGCAATGGCAAGAAGCTTGTGCATCTTCTCTGTTCGTCGCGGTCAGTGGGAAAAGGCGCTTATCTGCAATCTAGGTGTTTCTGCGTGCTGCGCCCGCCCAAAGAGTGCCCGGGTGAAAACGACAACGCAGGCATGTCGGGTGCCACTGTCTGCACCAGCACAGCAAGTTTTGAGCAAATATCTCCTTCCGTTCGGCCGCAATGGCAAGAAGCTTGTGCATCTTCTCTGTTCGTCGCGGTCAATGGGAAAAGGCGCTTATCTGCAATCTAGGTGTTTCTGCGTGCTGCGCCCGCCCAAAGAGTGACCGGGTTAAAACGACAACGCAGGCATGTCGGGTGCCACTGTCTGCACCATCACAGCAAGTTTTGAGCAAATATCTCCTTCCGTTCGGCCTCAATGGCAAGAAGCTTGTGCATCCTCTCTGTTCGTCGCGGTCAATGGGAAAAGACGCTTATCTGCAATCTAGGTGTTTCTGCGTGCTGCGCCCGCCCAAAGAGTGCCCGAGTGAAAACGACAACGCAGTCATGTCGGGTGCCACTGTCTGCACCATCACAGCAAGTTTTGAGCAAATATCTCCTTCCGTTCGGCCGCAATGGCAAGAAGCTTGTGCATCTTCTCTGTTCGTCGCGGTCAATGGGAAAAGGCGCTTATCTGCAATCTAGGTGTTTCTGCGTGCTGCGCCCGCCCAAAGAGTGCCCGGGTGAAAACGACAACGCAGGCATGTCGGGTGCCACTGTCTGCACCAGCACAGCAAGTTTTGAGCAAATATCTCCTTCCGTTCGGCCGCAATGGCAAGAAACTTGTGCATCTTCTCTGTTCGTCGCGGTCAATGGGAAAAGGCGCTTATCTGCAATCTAGGTGTTTCTGCGTGCTGCGCCCGCCCACAGAGTGCCCGGGTGAAACCGACAACGCATGCTTGTCGGGTGCCACTGTCTGCACCAGCACAGCAAGTTTTGAGCAAATATCTCCTTCCGTTCGGCCGCAATGGCAAGAAGCTTGTGCATCTTCACTGTTAGTCGCGGTCAATGGGAAAAGGCGCTTATCTGCAATCTAGGTGTTTCTGCGTGCTGCGCCCGCCTTAAGAGTGCCCGGGTGAAAACGACAACGCAGGCATGTCGGGTGCCACTGTCTGCACCAGCACAGCAAGTTTTGAGCAAATATCTCCTCCCGTTCGGCCGCAATGGCAAGAAGCTTGTGCATCTTCTCTGTTCGTCGCGGTCAATGGGAAAAGGCGCTTATCTGCAATCTAGGTGTTTCTGCGTGCTGCGCCCGCCCAAAGAGTGCCCGGGTGAAAACGACAACGCAGGCATGTCGAGTGCCACTGTCTGCACCAGCACAGCTAGTTTTGAGCAAATATCTCCTTCCGTTCAGCCGCAATGGCAAGAAGCTTGTGCATCTTCTCTGTTCGTCGCGGTCAATGGGAAAGGGCGCTTATCTGCAATCTAGGTGTTTCTGCGTGCTGCGCCTGCCCAAAGAGTGCCCGGGTGAAAACGACAACGCAGGCATGTCGGGTGCCACTGTCTGCACTAGCATAGCAAGTTTTGAGCAAATATCTCCTTCCGTTCGACCGCAATGGCAAGAAGCTTGTGCATCTTCTCTGTTCGTCGCGGTCAATGGGAAAAGGCGCTTATCTGCAATCTAGGTGTTTCTGCGTGCTGCGCCCGCCCAAAGAGTGACCGGGTTAAAACGACAACGCAGGCATGTCGGTTGCCACTGTCTGCACCAGCACAGCAATTTTTAAGCAAATATCTCCCTCCGTTCGGCCGCAATGGCAAGAAGCTTGTGCATCTTCTCTGTTCGTCGTGGTCAATGGGAAAAGGCGCTTATCTGCAATCTAGGTGTTTCTGCGAGCTGCGCCCGCCCAAAGAGTGCCTGGGTGAAAACGACAACGCAGGCATGTCGGGTGCCACTGTCTGCACCAGCACAGCAAGTTTTGAGCAAATATCTCCTTCCGTTCGGCCGCAATGGCAAGAAGCTTGTGCATCTTCTCTGTTCGTCGCGGTCAGTGGGAAAAGGCGCTTATCTGCAATCTAGGTGTTTCTGCGTGCTGCGCCCGCCCAAAGAGTGCCCGGGTGAAAACGACAACGCAGGCATGTCGGGTGCCACTGTCTGCACCAGCACAGCAAGTTTTGAGCAAATATCTCCTTCCGTTCGGCCGCAATGGCAAGAAGCTTGTGCATCTTCTCTGTTCGTCGCGGTCAATGGGAAAAGGCGCTTATCTGCAATCTAGGTGTTTCTGCGTGCTGCGCCCGCCTAAAGAGTGTTCGGGTGAAAACGACAACGCAGGCATGTCGGGTGCCACTGTCTGCACCAGCACAGCAAGTTTTGAGCAAATATCTCCTTCCGTTCGGCCGCAATGGCAAAAAGCTTGTGCATCTTCTCTGTTCGTCGCGGTCAATGGGAAAAGGCGCTTATCTGCAATCTAGGTGTTTCTGCGTGCTGCGCCCGCCCAAAGAGTGCCCGGGTGAAAATGACAACGCAGGCATGTCGGGTGCCACTGTCTGCACCAGCACAGCAAGTTTTGAGCAAATATCTCCTTCCGTTCGGCCGCAATGGCAAGAAGCTTGTGCATCTTCTCTGTTCGTCGCGGTCAATGGGAAAAGGCGCTTATCTGCAATCTAGGTGTTTCTGCGTGCTGCGCCCGCCTAAAGAGTGCCCGGGTGAAAACGACAACGCAGGCATGTCGGGTGCCACTGTCTGCACCAGCACAGCAAGTTTTGAGCAAATATCTCCTTCCGTTCGGCCGCAATGGCAAGAAGCTTGTGCATCTTCTCTGTTCGTCGCGGTCAATTGGAAAAGGCGCTTATCTGCAATCTAGGTGTTTCTGCGTGCTGCGCCCGCCCAAAGAGTGCCCGGGTGAAAACGACAACGCAGGCATGTCGGGTGCCACTGTCTGCACCAGCACAGCAAGTTTTGAGCAAATATCTCCTTCCGTTCGGCCGCAATGGCAAGAAGCTTGTGCATCTTCTCTGTTCGTCGCGGTCAATGGGAAAAGGCGCTTATCTGCAATCTAGGTGTTTCTGCGTGCTGCGCCCGCCTAAAGAGTGCCCGGGTGAAAACGACAACGCAGGCATGTCGGGTGCCACTGTCTGCACCAGCACAGCAAGTTTTGAGCAAATATCTCCTTCCGTTCGACCGCAATGGCAAGAAGCTTGTGCATCTTCTCTGTTCGTCGCGGTCAATGGGAAAAGGCGCTTATCTGCAATCTAGGTGTTTCTGCGTGCTGCGCCCGCCCAAAGAGTGACCGGGTTAAGACGACAACGCAGGCATGTCGGGTGCCACTGTCTGCACCATCACAGCAAGTTTTGAGCAAATATCTCCTTCCGTTCGGCCTCAATGGCAAGAAGCTTGTGCATCCTCTCTGTTCGTCGCGGTCAATGGGAAAAGACGCTTATCTGCAATCTAGGTGTTTCTGCGTGCTGCGCCCGCCCAAAGAGTGCCCGAGTGAAAACGACAACGCAGTCATGTCGGGTGCCACTGTCTGCACCATCACAGCAAGTTTTGAGCAAATATCTCCTTCCGTTCGGCCGCAATGGCAAGAAGCTTGTGCATCTTCTCTGTTCGTCGCGGTCAATGGGAAAAGACGCTTATCTGCAATCTAGGTGTTTCTGTGTGCTGCGCCCGCCCAAAGAGTGCCCGAGTGAAAACGACAACGCAGGCATGTCGGGTGCCACTGTCTGCACCAGCACAGCAAGTTTTGAGCAAATATCTCCTTCCGTTCGGCCGCAATGGCAAGAAGCTTGTGCATCTTCTCTGTTCGTCGCGGTCAATGGGAAAAGGCGCTTATCTGCAATCTAGGTGTTTCTGCGTGCTGCGCCCGCCCAAAGAGTGTCCGGGTGAAAACGACAACGCAGGCATGTCGGGTGCCACTGTCTGCACCAGCACAGCAAGTTTTGAGCAAATATCTCCTTCCGTTCGGCCGCAATGGCAAGAAGCTTGTGCATCTTCTCTGTTCGTCGCGGTCAATGGGAAAAGGCGCTTATCTGCAATCTAGGTGTTTCTGCGTGCTGCGCCCGCCCAAAGAGTGTCCGGGTGAAAACGACAACGCAGGCATGTCGGGTGCCACTGTCTGCACCAGCACAGCAAGTTTTGAGCAAATATCTCCTTCCGTTCGGCCGCAATGGCAAGAAGCTTGTGCATCTTCTCTGTTCGTCGCGGTCAATGGGAAAAGGCGCTTATCTGCAATCTAGGTGTTTCTGCGTGCTGCGCTCGCCCAAAGAGTGCCCGGGTGAAAACGACAACGCAGGCATGTCGGGTGCCACTGTCTGCACCAGCACAGCAAGTTTTGAGCAAATATCTCCTTCCGTTCGGCCGCAATGGCAAGAAGCTTGTGCATCTTCTCTGTTCGTCGCGGTCAATGGGAAAAGGCGCTTATCTGCAATCTAGGTGTTTCTGCGTGCTGCGCCCGCCCACAGAGTGCCCGGGTGAAAACGACAACGCATGCATGTCGGGTGCCACTGTCTGCACCAGCACAGCAAGTTTTGAGCAAATATCTCCTTCCGTTCGGCCGCAATGGCAAGAAGCTTGTGCATCTTCACTGTTAGTCGCGGTCAATGGGAAAAGGCGCTTATCTGCAATCTAGGTGTTTCTGCGTGCTGCGCCCGCCTAAAGAGTGCCCGGGTGAAAACGACAACGCAGGCATGTCGGGTGCCACTGTCTGCACCAGCACAGCAAGTTTTGAGCAAATATCTCCTCCCGTTCGGCCGCAATGGCAAGAAGCTTGTGCATCTTCTCTGTTCGTCGCGGTCAATGGGAAAAGGCGCTTATCTGCAATCTAGGTGTTTCTGCGTGCTGCGCCCGCCCAAAGAGTGCCCGGGTGAAAACGACAACGCAGGCATGTCGAGTGCCACTGTCTGCACCAGCACAGCTAGTTTTGAGCAAATATCTCCTTCCGTTCAGCCGCAATGGCAAGAAGCTTGTGCATCTTCTCTGTTCGTCGCGGTCAATGGGAAAGGGCGCTTATCTGCAATCTAGGTGTTTCTGCGTGCTGCGCCTGCCCAAAGAGTGCCCGGGTGAAAACGACAACGCAGGCATGTCGGGTGCCACTGTCTGCACTAGCATAGCAAGTTTTGAGCAAATATCTCCTTCCGTTCGACCGCAATGGCAAGAAGCTTGTGCATCTTCTCTGTTCGTCGCGGTCAATGGGAAAAGGCGCTTATCTGCAATCTAGGTGTTTCTGCGTGCTGCGCCCGCCCAAAGAGTGACCGGGTTAAAACGACAACGCAGGCATGTCGGTTGCCACTGTCTGCACCAGCACAGCAATTTTTAAGCAAATATCTCCCTCCGTTCGGCCGCAATGGCAAGAAGCTTGTGCATCTTCTCTGTTCGTCGTGGTCAATGGGAAAAGGCGCTTATCTGCAATCTAGGTGTTTCTGCGAGCTGCGCCCGCCCAAAGAGTGCCTGGGTGAAAACGACAACGCAGGCATGTCGGGTGCCACTGTCTGCACCAGCACAGCAAGTTTTGAGCAAATATCTCCTTCCGTTCGGCCGCAATGGCAAGAAGCTTGTGCATCTTCTCTGTTCGTCGCGGTCAGTGGGAAAAGGCGCTTATCTGCAATCTAGGTGTTTCTGCGTGCTGCGCCCGCCCAAAGAGTGCCCGGGTGAAAACGACAACGCAGGCATGTCGGGTGCCACTGTCTGCACCAGCACAGCAAGTTTTGAGCAAATATCTCCTTCCGTTCGGCCGCAATGGCAAGAAGCTTGTGCATCTTCTCTGTTCGTCGCGGTCAATGGGAAAAGGCGCTTATCTGCAATCTAGGTGTTTCTGCGTGCTGCGCCCGCCTAAAGAGTGTTCGGGTGAAAACGACAACGCAGGCATGTCGGGTGCCACTGTCTGCACCAGCACAGCAAGTTTTGAGCAAATATCTCCTTCCGTTCGGCCGCAATGGCAAAAAGCTTGTGCATCTTCTCTGTTCGTCGCGGTCAATGGGAAAAGGCGCTTATCTGCAATCTAGGTGTTTCTGCGTGCTGCGCCCGCCCAAAGAGTGCCCGGGTGAAAATGACAACGCAGGCATGTCGGGTGCCACTGTCTGCACCAGCACAGCAAGTTTTGAGCAAATATCTCCTTCCGTTCGGCCGCAATGGCAAGAAGCTTGTGCATCTTCTCTGTTCGTCGCGGTCAATGGGAAAAGGCGCTTATCTGCAATCTAGGTGTTTCTGCGTGCTGCGCCCGCCTAAAGAGTGCCCGGGTGAAAACGACAACGCAGGCATGTCGGGTGCCACTGTCTGCACCAGCACAGCAAGTTTTGAGCAAATATCTCCTTCCGTTCGGCCGCAATGGCAAGAAGCTTGTGCATCTTCTCTGTTCGTCGCGGTCAATTGGAAAAGGCGCTTATCTGCAATCTAGGTGTTTCTGCGTGCTGCGCCCGCCCAAAGAGTGCCCGGGTGAAAACGACAACGCAGGCATGTCGGGTGCCACTGTCTGCACCAGCACAGCAAGTTTTGAGCAAATATCTCCTTCCGTTCGGCCGCAATGGCAAGAAGCTTGTGCATCTTCTCTGTTCGTCGCGGTCAATGGGAAAAGGCGCTTATCTGCAATCTAGGTGTTTCTGCGTGCTGCGCCCGCCTAAAGAGTGCCCGGGTGAAAACGACAACGCAGGCATGTCGGGTGCCACTGTCTGCACCATCACAGCAAGTTTTGAGCAAATATCTCCTTCCGTTCGGCCTCAATGGCAAGAAGCTTGTGCATCCTCTCTGTTCGTCGCGGTCAATGGGAAAAGACGCTTATCTGCAATCTAGGTGTTTCTGCGTGCTGCGCCCGCCCAAAGAGTGCCCGAGTGAAAACGACAACGCAGTCATGTCGGGTGCCACTGTCTGCACCATCACAGCAAGTTTTGAGCAAATATCTCCTTCCGTTCGGCCGCAATGGCAAGAAGCTTGTGCATCTTCTCTGTTCGTCGCGGTCAATGGGAAAAGACGCTTATCTGCAATCTAGGTGTTTCTGTGTGCTGCGCCCGCCCAAAGAGTGCCCGAGTGAAAACGACAACGCAGGCATGTCGGGTGCCACTGTCTGCACCAGCACAGCAAGTTTTGAGCAAATATCTCCTTCCGTTCGGCCGCAATGGCAAGAAGCTTGTGCATCTTCTCTGTTCGTCGCGGTCAATGGGAAAAGGCGCTTATCTGCAATCTAGGTGTTTCTGCGTGCTGCGCCCGCCCAAAGAGTGTCCGGGTGAAAACGACAACGCAGGCATGTCGGGTGCCACTGTCTGCACCAGCACAGCAAGTTTTGAGCAAATATCTCCTTCCGTTCGGCCGCAATGGCAAGAAGCTTGTGCATCTTCTCTGTTCGTCGCGGTCAATGGGAAAAGGCGCTTATCTGCAATCTAGGTGTTTCTGCGTGCTGCGCCCGCCCACAGAGTGCCCGGGTGAAAACGACAACGCATGCATGTCGGGTGCCACTGTCTGCACCAGCACAGCAAGTTTTGAGCAAATATCTCCTTCCGTTCGGCCGCAATGGCAAGAAGCTTGTGCATCTTCACTGTTAGTCGCGGTCAATGGGAAAAGGCGCTTATCTGCAATCTAGGTGTTTCTGCGTGCTGCGCCCGCCTAAAGAGTGCCCGGGTGAAAACGACAACGCAGGCATGTCGGGTGCCACTGTCTGCACCAGCACAGCAAGTTTTGAGCAAATATCTCCTCCCGTTCGGCCGCAATGGCAAGAAGCTTGTGCATCTTCTCTGTTCGTCGCGGTCAATGGGAAAAGGCGCTTATCTGCAATCTAAGCGCTTATCTGCAATCTAGGTGTTTCTGCGTGCTGCGCCCGCCCAAAGAGTGCCTGGGTGAAAACGACAACGCAGGCATGTCGAGTGCCACTGTCTGCACCAGCACAGCTAGTTTTGAGCAAATATCTCCTTCCGTTCAGCCGCAATGGCAAGAAGCTTGTGCATCTTCTCTGTTCGTCGCGGTCAATGGGAAAAGGCCCTTATCTGCAATCTAGGTGTTTCTGCGTGCTGCGCCCGCCCAAAGAGTGACCGGGTTAAAACGACAACGCAGGCATGTGGGGTGCCACTGTCTGCACCATCACAGCAAGTTTTGAGCAAATATCTCCTTCCGTTCGGCCTCAATGGCAAGAAGCTTGTGCATCCTCTCTGTTCGTCGCGGTCAATGGGAAAAGACGCTTATCTGCAATCTAGGTGTTTCTGCGTGTTGCGCCCGCCCAAAGAGTGCCCGAGTGAAAACGACAACGCAGTCATGTCGGGTGCCACTGTCTGCACCATCACAGCAAGTTTTGAGCAAATATCTCCTTCCTTTCGGCCGCAATGGCAAGAAGCTTGTGCATCTTCTCTGTTCGTCGTGGTCAATGGGAAAAGGCGCTTATCTGCAATCTAGGTGTTTCTGCGTGCTGCGCCCGCCCAAAGAGTGCCCGGGTGAAAACGACAACGCAGGCATGTCGGGTGCCACTGTCTGCACCAGCACAGCAAGTTTTGAGCAAATATCTCCTTCCGTTCGGCCGCAATGGCAAGAAGCTTGTGCATCTTCTCTGTTCGTCGCGGTAAATGGGAAAAGACGCTTATCTGCAATCTAGGTGTTTCTGCGTGCTGCGCCCGCCGAAAGAGTGCCCGGGTGAAAACGACAACGCAGGCATGTCGGGTGCCACTGTCTGCACCAGCACAGCAAGTTTTGAGCAAATATCTCCTTCCGTTCGGCCGCAATGGCAAGAAGCTTGTGCATCTTCTCTGTTCGTCGCGGTCAAAGAGAAAAGGCGCTTATCTGCAATCTAGGTGTTTCTGCGTGCTGCGCCCGCCCAAAGAGTGCCCGGGTGAAAACGACAACGCAGGCATGTCGGGTGCCACTGTCTGCACCAGCACAGCAAGTTTTGAGCAAATATCTCCTTCCGTTCGGCCGCAATGGCAAGAAGCTTGTGCATCTTCTCTGTTCGTCGCGGTCAATGGGAAAAGGCGCTTATCTGCAATCTAGGTGTTTCTGCGTGCTGCGCCCGCCCAAAGAGTGCCCGGGTGAAAACGACAATGCATGCATGTCGGGTGCCACTGTCTGCACCAGCACAGCAAGATTTGAGCAAATATCTCCTTCCGTTCGGCCGCAATGGCAAGAAGCTTGTGCATCTTCTCTGTTCGTCGCGGTCAATGGGAAAAGGCGCTTATCTGCAATCTAGGTGTTTCTGCGTGCTGCGCCCGCCCAAAGAGTGCCCAGGTGAAAACGACAACGCAGGCATGTCGGGTGCCACTGTCTGCACCAGCACAGCAAGATTTGAGCAAATATCTCCTTCCGTTCGGCCGCAATGGCAAGAAGCTTGTGCATCTTCTCTGTTCGTCGCGGTCAATGGGAAAAGGCGCTTATCTGCAATCTAGGTGTTTCTGCGTGCTGCGCCCGCCCAAAGAGTGCCCGGGTGAAAACGACAACGCATGCATGTCGGGCGCCACTGTCTGCACCAGCACAGCAAGTTTTGAGCAAATATCTCCTTCCGTTCGGCCGCAATGGCAAGAAGCTTGTGCATCTTCACTGTTAGTCGCGGTCAATGGGAAAAGGCGCTTATCTGCAATCTAGGTGTTTCTGCGTGCTGCGCCCGCCTAAAGAGTGCTCGGGTGAAAACGACAACGCAGGCATGTCGGGTGCCACTGTCTGCACCAGCACAGCAAGTTTTGAGCAAATATCTCCTCCCGTTCGGCCGCAATGGCAAGAAGCTTGTGCATCTTCTCTGTTCGTCGCGGTCAATGGGAAAAGGCGCTTATCTGCAATCTAGGTGTTTCTGCGTGCTGCGCCCGCCCAAAGAGTGCCTGGGTGAAAACGACAACGCAGGCATGTCGAGTGCCACTGTCTGCACCAGCACAGCAAGTTTTGAGCAAATATCTCCTCCCGTTCGGCCGCAATGGCAAGAAGCTTGTGCATCTTCTCTGTTCGTCGCGGTCAATGGGAAAAGGCGCTTATCTGCAATCTAGGTGTTTCTGCGTGCTGCGCCCGCCCAAAGAGTGCCTGGGTGAAAACGACAACGCAGGCATGTCGAGTGCCACTGTCTGCACCAGCACAGCAAGTTTTGAGCAAATATCTCCTTCCGTTCAGCCGCAATGGCAAGAAGCTTGTGCATCTTCTCTGTTCGTCGCGGTCAATGGGAAAAGGCGCTTATCTGCAATCTAGGTGTTTCTGCGTGCTGCGCCCGCCCAAAGAGTGCCCGGGTGAAAACGACAACGCAGGCATGTCGGGTGCCACTGTCTGCACCAGCACAGCAAGTTTTGAGCAAATATCTCCTTCCGTTCGGCCGCAATGGCAAGAAGCTTGTGCATCTTCTCTGTTCGTCGCGGTCAATGGGAAAAGGCGCTTATCTGCAATCTAGGTGTTTCTGCGTGCTGCGCCCGCCCAAAGACTGACCGGGTTAAAACGACAACGCAGGCATGTCGGGTGCCAATGTCTGCACCATCACAGCAAGTTTTGAGCAAATATCTCCTTCCGTTCGGCCTCAATGGCAAGAAGCATGTGCATCTTCTCTGTTCGTCGTGGTCAATGGGAAAAGGCGCTTATCTGCAATCTAGGTGTTTCTGCGTGCTGCGCCCGCCCAAAGAGTGCCCGGGTGAAAACGACAACGCAGGCATGTCGGGTGCCACTGTCTGCACCAGCACAGCAAGTTTTGAGCAAATGTCTCCTCCCGTTCGGCCGCAATGGCAAGAAGCTTGTGCATCTTCTCTGTTCGTCGCGGTCAATGGGAAAAGGCGCTTATCTGCAATCTAGGTGTTTCTGCGTGCTGCGCCCGCCCAAAGAGTGCCTGGGGGAAAACGACAACGCAGGCATGTCGGGTGCCACTGTCTGCACCAGCACAGCAAGTTTTGAGCAAATATCTCCTTCCGTTCGGCCGCAATGGCAAGAAGCTTGTGCATCTTCTCTGTTCGTCGCGGTCAATGGGAAAAGGCGCTTATCTGCAATCTAGGTGTTTCTGCGTGCTGCGCCCGCTCACAGAGTGCCCGGGTGAAAACGACAACGCATGCATGTCGGGTGCCACTGTCTGCACCAGCACAGCAAGTTTTGAGAAAATATCTCCTTCCGTTCGGCCGCAATGGCAAGAAGCTTGTGCATCTTCACTGATAGTCGCGGTCAATGGGAAAAGGCGCTTATCTGCAATCTAGGTGTTTCTGCGTGCTGCGCCCGCCTAAAGAGTGCCCGGGTGAAAACGACAACGCAGGCATGTCGAGTGCCACTGTCTGCACCAGCACAGCAAGTTTTGAGCAAATATCTCCTTCCGTTCAGCCGCAATGGCAAGAAGCTTGTGCATCTTCTCTGTTCGTCGCGGTCAATGGGAAAAGGCGCTTATCTGCAATCTAGGTGTTTCTGCGTGCTGCGCCCGCCTAAAGAGTGTTCGGGTGAAAACGACAACGCAGGCATGTCGGGTGCCACTGTCTGCACCAGCACAGCAAGTTTTGAGCAAATATCTCCTTCCGTTCGGCCGCAATGGCAAAAAGCTTGTGCATCTTCTCTGTTCGTCGCGGTCAATGGGAAAAGGCGCTTATCTGCAATCTAGGTGTTTCTGCGTGCTGCGCCCGCCCAAAGAGTGCCCGGGTGAAAATGACAACGCAGGCATGTCGGGTGCCACTGTCTGCACCAGCACAGCAAGTTTTGAGCAAATATCTCCTTCCGTTCGGCCGCAATGGCAAGAAGCTTGTGCATCTTCTCTGTTCGTCGCGGTCAATGGGAAAAGGCGCTTATCTGCAATCTAGGTGTTTCTGCGTGCTGCGCCCGCCTAAAGAGTGCCCGGGTGAAAACGACAACGCAGGCATGTCGGGTGCCACTGTCTGCACCAGCACAGCAAGTTTTGAGCAAATATCTCCTTCCGTTCGGCCGCAATGGCAAAAAGCTTGTGCATCTTCTCTGTTCGTCGCGGTCAGTGGGAAAAGGCGCTTATCTGCAATCTAGGTGTTTCTGCGTGCTGCGCCCGCCCAAAGAGTGCCCGGGTGAAAACGACAACGCAGGCATGTCGGGTGCCACTGTCTGCACCAGCACAGCAAGTTTTGAGCAAATATCTCCTTCCGTTCGGCCGCAATGGCAAGAAGCTTGTGCATCTTCTCTGTTCGTCGCGGTCAATGGGAAAAGGCGCTTATCTGCAATCTAGGTGTTTCTGCGTGCTGCGCCCGCCTAAAGAGTGTTCGGGTGAAAACGACAACGCAGGCATGTCGGGTGCCACTGTCTGCACCAGCACAGCAAGTTTTGAGCAAATATCTCCTTCCGTTCGGCCGCAATGGCAAAAAGCTTGTGCATCTTCTCTGTTCGTCGCGGTCAATGGGAAAAGGCGCTTATCTGCAATCTAGGTGTTTCTGCGTGCTGCGCCCGCCCAAAGAGTGCCCGGGTGAAAATGACAACGCAGGCATGTCGGGTGCCACTGTCTGCACCAGCACAGCAAGTTTTGAGCAAATATCTCCTTCCGTTCGGCCGCAATGGCAAGAAGCTTGTGCATCTTCTCTGTTCGTCGCGGTCAATGGGAAAAGGCGCTTATCTGCAATCTAGGTGTTTCTGCGTGCTGCGCCCGCCTAAAGAGTGCCCGGGTGAAAACGACAACGCAGGCATGTCGGGTGCCACTGTCTGCACCAGCACAGCAAGTTTTGAGCAAATATCTCCTTCCGTTCGGCCGCAATGGCAAGAAGCTTGTGCATCTTCTCTGTTCGTCGCGGTCAATGGGAAAAGGCGCTTATCTGCAATCTAGGTGTTTCTGCGTGCTGCGCCCGCCCAAAGAGTGCCCGGGTGAAAACGACAACGCAGGCATGTCGGGTGCCACTGTCTGCACCAGCACAGCAAGTTTTGAGCAAATATCTCCTTCCGTTCGGCCGCAATGGCAAGAAGCTTGTGCATCTTCTCTGTTCGTCGCGGTCAATGGGAAAAGGCGCTTATCTGCAATCTAGGTGTTTCTGCGTGCTGCGCCCGCCTAAAGAGTGCCCGGGTGAAAACGACAACGCAGGCATGTCGGGTGCCACTGTCTGCACCAGCACAGCAAGTTTTGAGCAAATATCTCCTTCCGTTCGACCGCAATGGCAAGAAGCTTGTGCATCTTCTCTGTTCGTCGCGGTCAATGGGAAAAGGCGCTTATCTGCAATCTAGGTGTTTCTGCGTGCTGCGCCCGCCCAAAGAGTGACCGGGTTAAGACGACAACGCAGGCATGTCGGGTGCCACTGTCTGCACCATCACAGCAAGTTTTGAGCAAATATCTCCTTCCGTTCGGCCTCAATGGCAAGAAGCTTGTGCATCCTCTCTGTTCGTCGCGGTCAATGGGAAAAGACGCTTATCTGCAATCTAGGTGTTTCTGCGTGCTGCGCCCGCCCAAAGAGTGCCCGAGTGAAAACGACAACGCAGTCATGTCGGGTGCCACTGTCTGCACCATCACAGCAAGTTTTGAGCAAATATCTCCTTCCGTTCGGCCGCAATGGCAAGAAGCTTGTGCATCTTCTCTGTTCGTCGCGGTCAATGGGAAAAGACGCTTATCTGCAATCTAGGTGTTTCTGTGTGCTGCGCCCGCCCAAAGAGTGCCCGAGTGAAAACGACAACGCAGGCATGTCGGGTGCCACTGTCTGCACCAGCACAGCAAGTTTTGAGCAAATATCTCCTTCCGTTCGGCCGCAATGGCAAGAAGCTTGTGCATCTTCTCTGTTCGTCGCGGTCAATGGGAAAAGGCGCTTATCTGCAATCTAGGTGTTTCTGCGTGCTGCGCCCGCCCAAAGAGTGTCCGGGTGAAAACGACAACGCAGGCATGTCGGGTGCCACTGTCTGCACCAGCACAGCAAGTTTTGAGCAAATATCTCCTTCCGTTCGGCCGCAATGGCAAGAAGCTTGTGCATCTTCTCTGTTCGTCGCGGTCAATGGGAAAAGGCGCTTATCTGCAATCTAGGTGTTTCTGCGTGCTGCGCCCGCCCAAAGAGTGCCTGGGTGAAAACGACAACGCAGGCATGTCGGGTGCCACTGTCTGCACCAGCACAGCAAGTTTTGAGCAAATATCTCCTTCCGTTCGGCCGCAATGGCAAGAAGCTTGTGCATCTTCTCTGTTCGTCGCGGTCAATGGGAAAAGGCGCTTATCTGCAATCTAGGTGTTTCTGCGTGCTGCGCCCGCCCAAAGAGTGACCGGGTTAAAACGACAACGCAGGCATGTCGGTTGCCACTGTCTGCACCAGCACAGCAAGTTTTGAGCAAATACCTCCTTCCGTTCGGCCGCAATGGCATGAAGCTTGTGCATCTTCTCTGTTCGTCGCGGTCAATGGGAAAAGGAGCTTATCTGCAATCTAGGTGTTTCTGCGTGCTGCGCCTGCCCAAAGAGTGCCCGGGTGAAAACGACAATGCAGGCATGTCGGGTGCCACTGTCTGCACCAGCACAGCAAGTTTTGAGCAAATATCTCCTTCCGTTCGGCCGCAATGGCAAGAAGCTTGTGCATCTTCTCTGTTCGTCGCGGTCAATGGGAAAAGGCGCTTATCTGCAATCTAGGTGTTTCTGCGTGCTGCGCCCGCCCAAAGAGTGCCCGGGTGAAAACGACAACGCAGGCATGTCGGGTGCCAATGTCTGCACCAGCACAGCAAGTTTTGAGCAAATATCTCCTTCCGTTCGGCCGCAATGGCAAGAAACTTGTGCATCTTCTCTGTTCGTCGCGGTCAATGGGAAAAGGCGCTTATCTGCAATCTAGGTGTTTCTGCGTGCTGCGCCCGCCCACAGAGTGCCCGGGTGAAACCGACAACGCATGCTTGTCGGGTGCCACTGTCTGCACCAGCACAGCAAGTTTTGAGCAAATATCTCCTTCCGTTCGGCCGCAATGGCAAGAAGCTTGTGCATCTTCACTGTTAGTCGCGGTCAATGGGAAAAGGCGCTTATCTGCAATCTAGGTGTTTCTGCGTGCTGCGCCCGCCTTAAGAGTGCCCGGGTGAAAACGACAACGCAGGCATGTCGGGTGCCACTGTCTGCACCAGCACAGCAAGTTTTGAGCAAATATCTCCTCCCGTTCGGCCGCAATGGCAAGAAGCTTGTGCATCTTCTCTGTTCGTCGCGGTCAATGGGAAAAGGCGCTTATCTGCAATCTAGGTGTTTCTGCGTGCTGCGCCCGCCCAAAGAGTGCCCGGGTGAAAACGACAACGCAGGCATGTCGAGTGCCACTGTCTGCACCAGCACAGCTAGTTTTGAGCAAATATCTCCTTCCGTTCAGCCGCAATGGCAAGAAGCTTGTGCATCTTCTCTGTTCGTCGCGGTCAATGGGAAAAGGCGCTTATCTGCAATCTAGGTGTTTCTGCGTGCTGCGCCTGCCCAAAGAGTGCCCGGGTGAAAACGACAACGCAGGCATGTCGGGTGCCACTGTCTGCACTAGCATAGCAAGTTTTGAGCAAATATCTCCTTCCGTTCGACCGCAATGGCAAGAAGCTTGTGCATCTTCTCTGTTCGTCGCGGTCAATGGGAAAAGGCGCTTATCTGCAATCTAGGTGTTTCTGCGTGCTGCGCCCGCCCAAAGAGTGATCGGGTTAAAACGACAACGCAGGCATGTCGGTTGCCACTGTCTGCACCAGCACAGCAATTTTTAAGCAAATATCTCCCTCCGTTCGGCCGCAATGGCAAGAAGCTTGTGCATCTTCTCTGTTCGTCGTGGTCAATGGGAAAAGGCGCTTATCTGCAATCTAGGTGTTTCTGCGAGCTGCGCCCGCCCAAAGAGTGCCTGGGTGAAAACGACAACGCAGGCATGTCGGGTGCCACTGTCTGCACCAGCACAGCAAGTTTTGAGCAAATATCTCCTTCCGTTCGGCCGCAATGGCAAGAAGCTTGTGCATCTTCTCTGTTCGTCGCGGTCAGTGGGAAAAGGCGCTTATCTGCAATCTAGGTGTTTCTGCGTGCTGCGCCCGCCCAAAGAGTGCCCGGGTGAAAACGACAACGCAGGCATGTCGGGTGCCACTGTCTGCACCAGCACAGCAAGTTTTGAGCAAATATCTCCTTCCGTTCGGCCGCAATGGCAAGAAGCTTGTGCATCTTCTCTGTTCGTCGCGGTCAATGTGAAAAGACGCTTATCTGCAATCTAGGTGTTTCTGCGTGCTGCGCCCGCCCAAAGAGAGCCCGAGTGAAAACGACAACGCAGTCATGTCGGGTGCCACTGTCTGCACCATCACAGCAAGTTTTGAGCAAATATCTCCTTCCGTTCGGCCGCAATGGCAAGAAGCTTGTGCATCTTCTCTGTTCGTCGCGGTCAATGGGAAAAGACGCTTATCTGCAATCTAGGTGTTTCTGTGTGCTGCGCCCGCCCAAAGAGTGCCCGAGTGAAAACGACAACGCAGTCATGTCGGGTGCCACTGTCTGCACCATCACAGCAAGTTTTGAGCAAATATCTCCTTCCGTTCGGCCGCAATGGCAAGAAGCATGTGCATCTTCTCTGTTCGTCGTGGTCAATGGGAAAAGGCGCTTATCTGCAATCTAGGTGTTTCTGCGTGCTGCGCCCGCCCAAAGAGTGCCCGGGTGAAAACGACAACGCAGGCATGTCGGGTGCCACTGTCTGCACCAGCACAGCAAGTTTTGAGCAAATGTCTCCTCCCGTTCGGCCGCAATGGCAAGAAGCTTGTGCATCTTCTCTGTTCGTCGCGGTCAATGGGAAAAGGCGCTTATCTGCAATCTAGGTGTTTCTGCGTGCTGCGCCCGCCCAAAGAGTGCCTGGGGGAAAACGACAACGCAGGCATGTCGGGTGCCACTGTCTGCACCAGCACAGCAAGTTTTGAGCAAATATCTCCTTCCGTTCGGCCGCAATGGCAAGAAGCTTGTGCATCTTCTCTGTTCGTCGCGGTCAATGGGAAAAGGCGCTTATCTGCAATCTAGGTGTTTCTGCGTGCTGCGCCCGCTCACAGAGTGCCCGGGTGAAAACGACAACGCATGCATGTCGGGTGCCACTGTCTGCACCAGCACAGCAAGTTTTGAGAAAATATCTCCTTCCGTTCGGCCGCAATGGCAAGAAGCTTGTGCATCTTCACTGATAGTCGCGGTCAATGGGAAAAGGCGCTTATCTGCAATCTAGGTGTTTCTGCGTGCTGCGCCCGCCTAAAGAGTGCCCGGGTGAAAACGACAACGCAGGCATGTCGAGTGCCACTGTCTGCACCAGCACAGCAAGTTTTGAGCAAATATCTCCTTCCGTTCAGCCGCAATGGCAAGAAGCTTGTGCATCTTCTCTGTTCGTCGCGGTCAATGGGAAAAGGCGCTTATCTGCAATCTAGGTGTTTCTGCGTGCTGCGCCTGCCCAAAGAGTGCCCGGGTGAAAACGACAACGCAGGCATGTCGGGTGCCACTGTCTGCACTAGCATAGCAAGTTTTGAGCAAATATCTCCTTCCGTTCGACCGCAATGGCAAGAAGCTTGTGCATCTTCTCTGTTCGTCGCGGTCAATGGGAAAAGGCGCTTATCTGCAATCTAGGTGTTTCTGCGTGCTGCGCCCGCCCAAAGAGTGACCGGGTTAAAACGACAACGCAGGCATGTCGGGTGCCACTGTCTGCACCATCACAGCAAGTTTTGAGCAAATATCTCCTTCCGTTCGGCCTCAATGGCAAGAAGCTTGTGCATCCTCTCTGTTCGTCGCGGTCAATGGGAAAAGACGCTTATCTGCAATCTAGGTGTTTCTGCGTGCTGCGCCCGCCCAAAGAGTGCCCGAGTGAAAACGACAACGCAGTCATGTCGGGTGCCACTGTCTGCACCATCACAGCAAGTTTTGAGCAAATATCTCCTTCCGTTCGGCCGCAATGGCAAGAAGCTTGTGCATCTTCTCTGTTCGTCGCGGTCAATGGGAAAAGACGCTTATCTGCAATCTAGGTGTTTCTGTGTGCTGCGCCCGCCCAAAGAGTGCCCGAGTGAAAACGACAACGCAGGCATGTCGGGTGCCACTGTCTGCACCAGCACAGCAAGTTTTGAGCAAATATCTCCTTCCGTTCGGCCGCAATGGCAAGAAGCTTGTGCATCTTCTCTGTTCGTCGCGGTCAATGGGAAAAGGCGCTTATCTGCAATCTAGGTGTTTCTGCGTGCTGCGCCCGCCCAAAGAGTGCCCGGGTGAAAACGACAACGCAGGCATGTCGGGTGCCACTGTCTGCACCAGCACAGCAAGTTTTGAGCAAATATCTCCTTCCGTTCGGCCGCAATGGCAAGAAACTTGTGCATCTTCTCTGTTCGTCGCGGTCAATGGGAAAAGGCGCTTATCTGCAATCTAGGTGTTTCTGCGTGCTGCGCCCGCCCACAGAGTGCCCGGGTGAAACCGACAACGCATGCTTGTCGGCTGCCACTGTCTGCACCAGCACAGCAAGTTTTGAGCAAATATCTCCTTCCGTTCGGCCGCAATGGCAAGAAGCTTGTGCATCTTCACTGTTAGTCGCGGTCAATGGGAAAAGGCGCTTATCTGCAATCTAGGTGTTTCTGCGTGCTGCGCCCGCCTTAAGAGTGCCCGGGTGAAAACGACAACGCAGGCATGTCGGGTGCCACTGTCTGCACCAGCACAGCAAGTTTTGAGCAAATATCTCCTCCCGTTCGGCCGCAATGGCAAGAAGCTTGTGCATCCTCTCTGTTCGTCGCGGTCAATGGGAAAAGGCGCTTATCTGCAATCTAGGTGTTTCTGCGTGCTGCGCCCGCCCACAGAGTGCCCGGGTGAAACCGACAACGCATGCTTGTCGGCTGCCACTGTCTGCACCAGCACAGCAAGTTTTGAGCAAATATCTCCTTCCGTTCGGCCGCAATGGCAAGAAGCTTGTGCATCTTCTCTGTTCGTCGCGGTCAATGGGAAAAGGCGCTTATCTGCAATCTAGGTGTTTCTGCGTGCTGCGCCCGCCCAAAGAGTGCCCGGGTGAAAACGACAACGCAGGCATGTCGAGTGCCACTGTCTGCACCAGCACAGCTAGTTTTGAGCAAATATCTCCTTCCGTTCAGCCGCAATGGCAAGAAGCTTGTGCATCTTCTCTGTTCGTCGCGGTCAATGGGAAAAGGCGCTTATCTGCAATCTAGGTGTTTCTGCGTGCTGCGCCTGCCCAAAGAGTGCCCGGGTGAAAACGACAACGCAGGCATGTCGGGTGCCACTGTCTGCACTAGCATAGCAAGTTTTGAGCAAATATCTCCTTCCGTTCGACCGCAATGGCAAGAAGCTTGTGCATCTTCTCTGTTCGTCGCGGTCAATGGGAAAAGGCGCTTATCTGCAATCTAGGTGTTTCTGCGTGCTGCGCCCGCCCAAAGAGTGACCGGGTTAAAACGACAACGCAGGCATGTCGGTTGCCACTGTCTGCACCAGCACAGCAATTTTTAAGCAAATATCTCCCTCCGTTCGACCGCAATGGCAAGAAGCTTGTGCATCTTCTCTGTTCGTCGTGGTCAATGGGAAAAGGCGCTTATCTGCAATCTAGGTGTTTCTGCGAGCTGCGCCCGCCCAAAGAGTGCCTGGGTGAAAACGACAACGCAGGCATGTCGGGTGCCACTGTCTGCACCAGCACAGCAAGTTTTGAGCAAATATCTCCTTCCGTTCGGCCGCAATGGCAAGAAGCTTGTGCATCTTCTCTGTTCGTCGCGGTCAGTGGGAAAAGGCGCTTATCTGCAATCTAGGTGTTTCTGCGTGCTGCGCCCGCCCAAAGAGTGCCCGGGTGAAAACGACAACGCAGGCATGTCGGGTGCCACTGTCTGCACCAGCACAGCAAGTTTTGAGCAAATATCTCCTTCCGTTCGGCCGCAATGGCAAGAAGCTTGTGCATCTTCTCTGTTCGTCGCGGTCAATGGGAAAAGGCGCTTATCTGCAATCTAGGTGTTTCTGCGTGCTGCGCCCGCCTAAAGAGTGTTCGGGTGAAAAATACAACGCAGGCATGTCGGGTGCCACTGTCTGCACCAGCACAGCAAGTTTTGAGCAAATATCTCCTTCCGTTCGGCCGCAATGGCAAAAAGCTTGTGCATCTTCTCTGTTCGTCGCGGTCAATGGGAAAAGGCGCTTATCTGCAATCTAGGTGTTTCTGCGTGCTGCGCCCGCCCAAAGAGTGCCCGGGTGAAAATGACAACGCAGGCATGTCGGGTGCCACTGTCTGCACCAGCACAGCAAGTTTTGAGCAAATATCTCCTTCCGTTCGGCCGCAATGGCAAGAAGCTTGTGCATCTTCTCTGTTCGTCGCGGTCAATGGGAAAAGGCGCTTATCTGCAATCTAGGTGTTTCTGCGTGCTGCGCCCGCCTAAAGAGTGCCCGGGTGAAAACGACAACGCAGGCATGTCGGGTGCCACTGTCTGCACCAGCACAGCAAGTTTTGAGCAAATATCTCCTTCCGTTCGGCCGCAATGGCAAGAAGCTTGTGCATCTTCTCTGTTCGTCGCGGTCAGTGGGAAAAGGCGCTTATCTGCAATCTAGGTGTTTCTGCGTGCTGCGCCCGCCCAAAGAGTGCCCGGGTGAAAACGACAACGCAGGCATGTCGGGTGCCACTGTCTGCACCAGCACAGCAAGTTTTGAGCAAATATCTCCTTCCGTTCGGCCGCAATGGCAAGAAGCTTGTGCATCTTCTCTGTTCGTCGCGGTCAATGGGAAAAGGCGCTTATCTGCAATCTAGGTGTTTCTGCGTGCTGCGCCCGCCTAAAGAGTGTTCGGGTGAAAACGACAACGCAGGCATGTCGGGTGCCACTGTCTGCACCAGCACAGCAAGTTTTGAGCAAATATCTCCTTCCGTTCGGCCGCAATGGCAAAAAGCTTGTGCATCTTCTCTGTTCGTCGCGGTCAATGGGAAAAGGCGCTTATCTGCAATCTAGGTGTTTCTGCGTGCTGCGCCCGCCCAAAGAGTGCCCGGGTGAAAATGACAACGCAGGCATGTCGGGTGCCACTGTCTGCACCAGCACAGCAAGTTTTGAGCAAATATCTCCTTCCGTTCGGCCGCAATGGCAAGAAGCTTGTGCATCTTCTCTGTTCGTCGCGGTCAATGGGAAAAGGCGCTTATCTGCAATCTAGGTGTTTCTGCGTGCTGCGCCCGCCTAAAGAGTGCCCGGGTGAAAACGACAACGCAGGCATGTCGGGTGCCACTGTCTGCACCAGCACAGCAAGTTTTGAGCAAATATCTCCTTCCGTTCGGCCGCAATGGCAAGAAGCTTGTGCATCTTCTCTGTTCGTCGCGGTCAATGGGAAAAGGCGCTTATCTGCAATCTAGGTGTTTCTGCGTGCTGCGCCCGCCCAAAGAGTGCCCGGGTGAAAACGACAACGCAGGCATGTCGGGTGCCACTGTCTGCACCAGCACAGCAAGTTTTGAGCAAATATCTCCTTCCGTTCGGCCGCAATGGCAAGAAGCTTGTGCATCTTCTCTGTTCGTCGCGGTCAATGGGAAAAGGCGCTTATCTGCAATCTAGGTGTTTCTGCGTGCTGCGCCCGCCTAAAGAGTGCCCGGGTGAAAACGACAACGCAGGCATGTCGGGTGCCACTGTCTGCACCAGCACAGCAAGTTTTGAGCAAATATCTCCTTCCGTTCGACCGCAATGGCAAGAAGCTTGTGCATCTTCTCTGTTCGTCGCGGTCAATGGGAAAAGGCGCTTATCTGCAATCTAGGTGTTTCTGCGTGCTGCGCCCGCCCAAAGAGTGACCGGGTTAAGACGACAACGCAGGCATGTCGGGTGCCACTGTCTGCACCATCACAGCAAGTTTTGAGCAAATATCTCCTTCCGTTCGGCCTCAATGGCAAGAAGCTTGTGCATCCTCTCTGTTCGTCGCGGTCAATGGGAAAAGACGCTTATCTGCAATCTAGGTGTTTCTGCGTGCTGCGCCCGCCCAAAGAGTGCCCGAGTGAAAACGACAACGCAGTCATGTCGGGTGCCACTGTCTGCACCATCACAGCAAGTTTTGAGCAAATATCTCCTTCCGTTCGGCCGCAATGGCAAGAAGCTTGTGCATCTTCTCTGTTCGTCGCGGTCAATGGGAAAAGACGCTTATCTGCAATCTAGGTGTTTCTGTGTGCTGCGCCCGCCCAAAGAGTGCCCGAGTGAAAACGACAACGCAGGCATGTCGGGTGCCACTGTCTGCACCAGCACAGCAAGTTTTGAGCAAATATCTCCTTCCGTTCGGCCGCAATGGCAAGAAGCTTGTGCATCTTCTCTGTTCGTCGCGGTCAATGGGAAAAGGCGCTTATCTGCAATCTAGGTGTTTCTGCGTGCTGCGCCCGCCCAAAGAGTGTCCGGGTGAAAACGACAACGCAGGCATGTCGGGTGCCACTGTCTGCACCAGCACAGCAAGTTTTGAGCAAATATCTCCTTCCGTTCGGCCGCAATGGCAAGAAGCTTGTGCATCTTCTCTGTTCGTCGCGGTCAATGGGAAAAGGCGCTTATCTGCAATCTAGGTGTTTCTGCGTGCTGCGCCCGCCCAAAGAGTGCCTGGGTGAAAACGACAACGCAGGCATGTCGGGTGCCACTGTCTGCACCAGCACAGCAAGTTTTGAGCAAATATCTCCTTCCGTTCGGCCGCAATGGCAAGAAGCTTGTGCATCTTCTCTGTTCGTCGCGGTCAATGGGAAAAGGCGCTTATCTGCAATCTAGGTGTTTCTGCGTGCTGCGCCCGCCCAAAGAGTGACCGGGTTAAAACGACAACGCAGGCATGTCGGTTGCCACTGTCTGCACCAGCACAGCAAGTTTTGAGCAAATACCTCCTTCCGTTCGGCCGCAATGGCATGAAGCTTGTGCATCTTCTCTGTTCGTCGCGGTCAATGGGAAAAGGAGCTTATCTGCAATCTAGGTGTTTCTGCGTGCTGCGCCTGCCCAAAGAGTGCCCGGGTGAAAACGACAATGCAGGCATGTCGGGTGCCACTGTCTGCACCAGCACAGCAAGTTTTGAGCAAATATCTCCTTCCGTTCGGCCGCAATGGCAAGAAGCTTGTGCATCTTCTCTGTTCGTCGCGTTCAATGGGAAAAGGCGCTTATCTGCAATCTAGGTGTTTCTGCGTGCTGCGCCCGCCCAAAGAGTGCCCGGGTGAAAACGACAACGCAGGCATGTCGGGTGCCAATGTCTGCACCAGCACAGCAAGTTTTGAGCAAATATCTCCTTCCGTTCGGCCGCAATGGCAAGAAACTTGTGCATCTTCTCTGTTCGTCGCGGTCAATGGGAAAAGGCGCTTATCTGCAATCTAGGTGTTTCTGCGTGCTGCGCCCGCCCACAGAGTGCCCGGGTGAAACCGACAACGCATGCTTGTCGGGTGCCACTGTCTGCACCAGCACAGCAAGTTTTGAGCAAATATCTCCTTCCGTTCGGCCGCAATGGCAAGAAGCTTGTGCATCTTCACTGTTAGTCGCGGTCAATGGGAAAAGGCGCTTATCTGCAATCTAGGTGTTTCTGCGTGCTGCGCCCGCCTTAAGAGTGCCCGGGTGAAAACGACAACGCAGGCATGTCGGGTGCCACTGTCTGCACCAGCACAGCAAGTTTTGAGCAAATATCTCCTCCCGTTCGGCCGCAATGGCAAGAAGCTTGTGCATCTTCTCTGTTCGTCGCGGTCAATGGGAAAAGGCGCTTATCTGCAATCTAGGTGTTTCTGCGTGCTGCGCCCGCCCAAAGAGTGCCCGGGTGAAAACGACAACGCAGGCATGTCGAGTGCCACTGTCTGCACCAGCACAGCTAGTTTTGAGCAAATATCTCCTTCCGTTCAGCCGCAATGGCAAGAAGCTTGTGCATCTTCTCTGTTCGTCGCGGTCAATGGGAAAAGGCGCTTATCTGCAATCTAGGTGTTTCTGCGTGCTGCGCCCGCCCAAAGACTGACCGGGTTAAAACGACAACGCAGGCATGTCGGGTGCCAATGTCTGCACCATCACAGCAAGTTTTGAGCAAATATCTCCTTCTGTTCGGCCTCAATGGCAAGAAGCTTGTGCATCCTCTCTGTTCGTCGCGGTCAATGTGAAAAGACGCTTATCTGCAATCTAGGTGTTTCTGCGTGCTGCGCCCGCCCAAAGAGAGCCCGAGTGAAAACGACAACGCAGTCATGTCGGGTGCCACTGTCTGCACCATCACAGCAAGTTTTGAGCAAATATCTCCTTCCTTTCGGCCGCAATGGCAAGAAGCTTGTGCATCTTCTCTGTTCGTCGCGGTCAATGGGAAAAGACGCTTATCTGCAATCTAGGTGTTTCTGTGTGCTGCGCCCGCCCAAAGAGTGCCCGAGTGAAAACGACAACGCAGGCATGTCGGGTGCCACTGTCTGCACCAGCACAGCAAGTTTTGAGCAAATATCTCCTTCCGTTCGGCCGCAATGGCAAGAAGCTTGTGCATCTTCTCTGTTCGTCGCGGTCAATGGGAAAAGGCGCTTATCTGCAATCTAGGTGTTTCTGCGTGCTGCGCCCGCCCAAAGAGTGTCCGGGTGAAAACGACAACGCAGGCATGTCGGGTGCCACTGTCTGCACCAGCACAGCAAGTTTTGAGCAAATATCTCCTTCCGTTCGGCCGCAATGGCAAGAAACTTGTGCATCTTCTCTGTTCGTCGCGGTCAATGGGAAAAGGCGCTTATCTGCAATCTAGGTGTTTCTGCGTGCTGCGCCCGCCCACAGAGTGCCCGGGTGAAACCGACAACGCATGCATGTCGGGTGCCACTGTCTGCACCAGCACAGCAAGTTTTGAGCAAATATCTCCTTCCGTTCGGCCGCAATGGCAAGAAGCTTGTGCATCTTCACTGTTAGTCGCGGTCAATGGGAAAAGGCGCTTATCTGCAATCTAGGTGTTTCTGCGTGCTGCGCCCGCCCAAAGAGTGACCGGGTTAAAACGACAACGCAGGCATGTCGGGTGCCAATGTCTGCACCAGCACAGCAAGTTTTGAGCAAATATCTCCCTCCGTTCGGCCGCAATGGCAAGAAGCTTGTGCATCTTCTCTGTTCGTCGTGGTCAATGGGAAAAGGCGCTTATCTGCAATCTAGGTGTTTCTGCGAGCTGCGCCCGCCCAAAGAGTGCCTGGGTGAAAACGACAACGCAGGCATGTCGGGTGCCACTGTCTGCACCAGCACAGCAAGTTTTGAGCAAATATCTCCTTCCGTTCGGCCGCAATGGCAAGAAGCTTGTGCATCTTCTCTGTTCGTCGCGGTCAATGGGAAAAGGCGCTTATCTGCAATCTAGGTGTTTCTGCGTGCTGCGCCCGCCCAAAGAGTGCCCGGGTGAAAACGACAACGCAGGCATGTCGGGTGCCACTGTCTGCACCAGCACAGCAAGTTTTGAGCAAATATCTCCTCCCGTTCGGCCGCAATGGCAAGAAGCTTGTGCATCTTCTCTGTTCGTCGCGGTCAATGGGAAAAGGCGCTTATCTGCAATCTAGGTGTTTCTGCGTGCTGCGCCCGCCCAAAGAGTGCCTGGGTGAAAACGACAACGCAGGCATGTCGGGTGCCACTGTCTGCACCAGCACAGCAAGTTTTGAGCAAATATCTCCTTCCGTTCGGCCGCAATGGCAAGAAGCTTGTGCATCTTCTCTGTTCGTCGCGGTCAATGGGAAAAGGCGCTTATCTGCAATCTAGGTGTTTCTGCGTGCTGCGCCCGCCCAAAGAGTGCCCGGGTGAAAACGACAACGCAGGCATGTCGGGTGCCACTGTCTGCACCAGCACAGCAAGTTTTGAGCAAATATCTCCTTCCGTTCGGCCGCAATGGCAAGAAGCTTGTGCATCTTCTCTCTTCGTCGCGGTCAATGGGAAAAGGCGCTTATCTGCAATCTAGGTGTTTCTGCGTGCTGCGCCCGCTCACAGAGTGCCCGGGTGAAAACGACAACGCATGCATGTCGGGTGCCACTGTCTGCACCAGCACAGCAAGTTTTGAGAAAATATCTCCTTCCGTTCGGCCGCAATGGCAAGAAGCTTGTGCATCTTCACTGATAGTCGCGGTCAATGGGAAAAGGCGCTTATCTGCAATCTAGGTGTTTCTGCGTGCTGCGCCCGCCTAAAGAGTGCCCGGGTGAAAACGACAACGCAGGCATGTCGAGTGCCACTGTCTGCACCAGCACAGCAAGTTTTGAGCAAATATCTCCTTCCGTTCAGCCGCAATGGCAAGAAGCTTGTGCATCTTCTCTGTTCGTCGCGGTCAATGGGAAAAGGCGCTTATCTGCAATCTAGGTGTTTCTGCGTGCTGCGCCCGCCCAAAGAGTGCCCGGGTGAAAACGACAACGCAGGCATGTCGGGTGCCACTGTCTGCACCAGCACAGCAAGTTTTGAGCAAATATCTCCTTCCGTTCGGCCGCAATGGCAAGAAGCTTGTGCATCTTCTCTGTTCGTCGCGGTCAATGGGAAAAGGCGCTTATCTGCAATCTAGGTGTTTCTGCGAGCTGCGCCCGCCCAAAGAGTGCCTGGGTGAAAACGACAACGCAGGCATGTCGGGTGCCACTGTCTGCACCAGCACAGCAAGTTTTGAGCAAATATCTCCTCCCGTTCGGCCGCAATGGCAAGAAGCTTGTGCATCTTCTCTGTTCGTCGCGGTCAATGGGAAAAGGCGCTTATCTGCAATCTAGGTGTTTCTGCGTGCTGCGCCCGCCCAAAGAGTGCCTGGGTGAAAACGACAACGCAGGCATGTCGGGTGCCACTGTCTGCACCAGCACAGCAAGTTTTGAGCAAATATCTCCTTCCGTTCGGCCGCAATGGCAAGAAGCTTGTGCATCTTCTCTGTTCGTCGCGGTCAATGGGAAAAGGCGCTTATCTGCAATCTAGGTGTTTCTGCGTGCTGCGCCCGCCCAAAGAGTGACCGGGTTAAAACGACAACGCAGGCATGTCGGTTGCCACTGTCTGCACCAGCACAGCAAGTTTTGAGCAAATACCTCCTTCCGTTCGGCCGCAATGGCATGAAGCTTGTGCATCTTCTCTGTTCGTCGCGGTCAATGGGAAAAGGAGCTTATCTGCAATCTAGGTGTTTCTGCGTGCTGCGCCTGCCCAAAGAGTGCCCGGGTGAAAACGACAATGCAGGCATGTCGGGTGCCACTGTCTGCACCAGCACAGCAAGTTTTGAGCAAATATCTCCTTCCGTTCGGCCGCAATGGCAAGAAGCTTGTGCATCTTCTCTGTTCGTCGCGGTCAATGGGAAAAGGCGCTTATCTGCAATCTAGGTGTTTCTGCGTGCTGCGCCCGCCCAAAGAGTGCCCGGGTGAAAACGACAACGCAGGCATGTCGGGTGCCAATGTCTGCACCAGCACAGCAAGTTTTGAGCAAATATCTCCTTCCGTTCGGCCGCAATGGCAAGAAGCTTGTGCATCTTCTCTGTTCGTCGCGGTCAATGGGAAAAGGCGCTTATCTTCAATCTAGGTGTTTCTGCGTGCTGCGCCCGCCCAAAGAGTGACCGGGTTAAAACGACAACGCAGTCATGTCGGGTGCCACTGTCTGCACCAGCACAGCAATTTTTAAGCAAATATCTCCCTCCGTTCGGCCGCAATGGCAAGAAGCTTGTGCATCTTCTCTGTTCGTCGTGGTCAATGGGAAAAGGCGCTTATCTGCAATCTAGGTGTTTCTGCGAGCTGCGCCCGCCCAAATAGTGCCTGGGTGAAAACGACAACGCAGGCATGTCGGGTGCCACTGTCTGCACCAGCACAGCAAGTTTTGAGCAAATATCTCCTTCCGTTCGGCCGCAATGGCAAGAAGCTTGTGCATCTTCTCTGTTCGTCGCGGTCAATGGGAAAAGGCGCTTATCTGCAATCTAGGTGTTTCTGCGTGCTGCGCCCGCCCAAAGAGTGCCCGGGTGAAAACGACAACGCAGGCATGTCGGGTGCCACTGTCTGCACCAGCACAGCAAGTTTTGAGCAAATATCTCCTTCCGTTCGGCCGCAATGGCAAGAAGCTTGTGCATCTTCTCTGTTCGTCGCGGTCAATGGGAAAAGGCGCTTATCTGCAATCTAGGTGTTTCTGCGTGCTGCGCCCGCTCACAGAGTGCCCGGGTGAAAACGACAACGCATGCATGTCGGGTGCCACTGTCTGCACCAGCACAGCAAGTTTTGAGAAAATATCTCCTTCCGTTCGGCCGCAATGGCAAGAAGCTTGTGCATCTTCACTGATAGTCGCGGTCAATGGGAAAAGGCGCTTATCTGCAATCTAGGTGTTTCTGCGTGCTGCGCCCGCCTAAAGAGTGCCCGGGTGAAAACGACAAGGCAGGCATGTCGAGTGCCACTGTCTGCACCAGCACAGCAAGTTTTGAGCAAATATCTCCTTCCGTTCAGCCGCAATGGCAAGAAGCTTGTGCATCTTCTCTGTTCGTCGCGGTCAATGGGAAAAGGCGCTTATCTGCAATCTAGGTGTTTCTGCGTGCTGCGCCTGCCCAAAGAGTGCCCGGGTGAAAACGACAACGCAGGCATGTCGGGTGCCACTGTCTGCACTAGCATAGCAAGTTTTGAGCAAATATGTCCTTCCGTTCGACCGCAATGGCAAGAAGCTTGTGCATCTTCTCTGTTCGTCGCGGTCAATGGGAAAAGGCGCTTATCTGCAATCTAGGTGTTTCTGCGTGCTGCGCCCGCCCAAAGAGTGACCGGGTTAAAACGACAACGCAGGCATGTCGGGTGCCACTGTCTGCACCATCACAGCAAGTTTTGAGCAAATATCTCCTTCCGTTCGGCCTCAATGGCAAGAAGCTTGTGCATCCTCTCTGTTCGTCGCGGTCAATGGGAAAAGACGCTTATCTGCAATCTAGGTGTTTCTGCGTGCTGCGCCCGCCCAAAGAGTGCCCGAGTGAAAACGACAACGCAGTCATGTCGGGTGCCACTGTCTGCACCATCACAGCAAGTTTTGAGCAAATATCTCCTTCCGTTCGGCCGCAATGGCAAGAAGCTTGTGCATCTTCTCTGTTCGTCGCGGTCAATGGGAAAAGGCGCTTATCTGCAATCTAGGTGTTTCTGCGTGCTGCGCCCGCCCAAAGAGTGCCCGGGTGAAAACGACAACGCAGGCATGTCGGGTGCCACTGTCTGCACCAGCACAGCAAGTTTTGAGCAAATATCTCCTTCCGTTCGGCCGCAATGGCAAGAAACTTGTGCATCTTCTCTGTTCGTCGCGGTCAATGGGAAAAGGCGCTTATCTGCAATCTAGGTGTTTCTGCGTGCTGCGCCCGCCCACAGAGTGCCCGGGTGAAACCGACAACGCATGCTTGTCGGGTGCCACTGTCTGCACCAGCACAGCAAGTTTTGAGCAAATATCTCCTTCCGTTCGGCCGCAATGGCAAGAAGCTTGTGCATCTTCACTGTTAGTCGCGGTCAATGGGAAAAGGCGCTTATCTGCAATCTAGGTGTTTCTGCGTGCTGCGCCCGCCTTAAGAGTGCCCGGGTGAAAACGACAACGCAGGCATGTCGGGTGCCACTGTCTGCACCAGCACAGCAAGTTTTGAGCAAATATCTCCTCCCGTTCGGCCGCAATGGCAAGAAGCTTGTGCATCTTCTCTGTTCGTCGCGGTCAATGGGAAAAGGCGCTTATCTGCAATCTAGGTGTTTCTGCGTGCTGCGCCCGCCCAAAGAGTGCCCGGGTGAAAACGACAACGCAGGCATGTCGAGTGCCACTGTCTGCACCAGCACAGCTAGTTTTGAGCAAATATCTCCTTCCGTTCAGCCGCAATGGCAAGAAGCTTGTGCATCTTCTCTGTTCGTCGCGGTCAATGGGAAAGGGCGCTTATCTGCAATCTAGGTGTTTCTGCGTGCTGCGCCTGCCCAAAGAGTGCCCGGGTGAAAACGACAACGCAGGCATGTCGGGTGCCACTGTCTGCACTAGCATAGCAAGTTTTGAGCAAATATCTCCTTCCGTTCGACCGCAATGGCAAGAAGCTTGTGCATCTTCTCTGTTCGTCGCGGTCAATGGGAAAAGGCGCTTATCTGCAATCTAGGTGTTTCTGCGTGCTGCGCCCGCCCAAAGAGTGACCGGGTTAAAACGACAACGCAGGCATGTCGGTTGCCACTGTCTGCACCAGCACAGCAATTTTTAAGCAAATATCTCCCTCCGTTCGGCCGCAATGGCAAGAAGCTTGTGCATCTTCTCTGTTCGTCGTGGTCAATGGGAAAAGGCGCTTATCTGCAATCTAGGTGTTTCTGCGAGCTGCGCCCGCCCAAAGAGTGCCTGGGTGAAAACGACAACGCAGGCATGTCGGGTGCCACTGTCTGCACCAGCACAGCAAGTTTTGAGCAAATATCTCCTTCCGTTCGGCCGCAATGGCAAGAAGCTTGTGCATCTTCTCTGTTCGTCGCGGTCAGTGGGAAAAGGCGCTTATCTGCAATCTAGGTGTTTCTGCGTGCTGCGCCCGCCCAAAGAGTGCCCGGGTGAAAACGACAACGCAGGCATGTCGGGTGCCACTGTCTGCACCAGCACAGCAAGTTTTGAGCAAATATCTCCTTCCGTTCGGCCGCAATGGCAAGAAGCTTGTGCATCTTCTCTGTTCGTCGCGGTCAATGGGAAAAGGCGCTTATCTGCAATCTAGGTGTTTCTGCGTGCTGCGCCCGCCTAAAGAGTGTTCGGGTGAAAACGACAACGCAGGCATGTCGGGTGCCACTGTCTGCACCAGCACAGCAAGTTTTGAGCAAATATCTCCTTCCGTTCGGCCGCAATGGCAAAAAGCTTGTGCATCTTCTCTGTTCGTCGCGGTCAATGGGAAAAGGCGCTTATCTGCAATCTAGGTGTTTCTGCGTGCTGCGCCCGCCCAAAGAGTGCCCGGGTGAAAATGACAACGCAGGCATGTCGGGTGCCACTGTCTGCACCAGCACAGCAAGTTTTGAGCAAATATCTCCTTCCGTTCGGCCGCAATGGCAAGAAGCTTGTGCATCTTCTCTGTTCGTCGCGGTCAATGGGAAAAGGCGCTTATCTGCAATCTAGGTGTTTCTGCGTGCTGCGCCCGCCTAAAGAGTGCCCGGGTGAAAACGACAACGCAGGCATGTCGGGTGCCACTGTCTGCACCAGCACAGCAAGTTTTGAGCAAATATCTCCTTCCGTTCGGCCGCAATGGCAAGAAGCTTGTGCATCTTCTCTGTTCGTCGCGGTCAATTGGAAAAGGCGCTTATCTGCAATCTAGGTGTTTCTGCGTGCTGCGCCCGCCCAAAGAGTGCCCGGGTGAAAACGACAACGCAGGCATGTCGGGTGCCACTGTCTGCACCAGCACAGCAAGTTTTGAGCAAATATCTCCTTCCGTTCGGCCGCAATGGCAAGAAGCTTGTGCATCTTCTCTGTTCGTCGCGGTCAATGGGAAAAGGCGCTTATCTGCAATCTAGGTGTTTCTGCGTGCTGCGCCCGCCTAAAGAGTGCCCGGGTGAAAACGACAACGCAGGCATGTCGGGTGCCACTGTCTGCACCAGCACAGCAAGTTTTGAGCAAATATCTCCTTCCGTTCGACCGCAATGGCAAGAAGCTTGTGCATCTTCTCTGTTCGTCGCGGTCAATGGGAAAAGGCGCTTATCTGCAATCTAGGTGTTTCTGCGTGCTGCGCCCGCCCAAAGAGTGACCGGGTTAAGACGACAACGCAGGCATGTCGGGTGCCACTGTCTGCACCATCACAGCAAGTTTTGAGCAAATATCTCCTTCCGTTCGGCCTCAATGGCAAGAAGCTTGTGCATCCTCTCTGTTCGTCGCGGTCAATGGGAAAAGACGCTTATCTGCAATCTAGGTGTTTCTGCGTGCTGCGCCCGCCCAAAGAGTGCCCGAGTGAAAACGACAACGCAGTCATGTCGGGTGCCACTGTCTGCACCATCACAGCAAGTTTTGAGCAAATATCTCCTTCCGTTCGGCCGCAATGGCAAGAAGCTTGTGCATCTTCTCTGTTCGTCGCGGTCAATGGGAAAAGACGCTTATCTGCAATCTAGGTGTTTCTGTGTGCTGCGCCCGCCCAAAGAGTGCCCGAGTGAAAACGACAACGCAGGCATGTCGGGTGCCACTGTCTGCACCAGCACAGCAAGTTTTGAGCAAATATCTCCTTCCGTTCGGCCGCAATGGCAAGAAGCTTGTGCATCTTCTCTGTTCGTCGCGGTCAATGGGAAAAGGCGCTTATCTGCAATCTAGGTGTTTCTGCGTGCTGCGCCCGCCCAAAGAGTGTCCGGGTGAAAACGACAACGCAGGCATGTCGGGTGCCACTGTCTGCACCAGCACAGCAAGTTTTGAGCAAATATCTCCTTCCGTTCGGCCGCAATGGCAAGAAGCTTGTGCATCTTCACTGATAGTCGCGGTCAATGGGAAAAGGCGCTTATCTGCAATCTAGGTGTTTCTGCGTGCTGCGCCCGCCTAAAGAGTGCCCGGGTGAAAACGACAAGGCAGGCATGTCGAGTGCCACTGTCTGCACCAGCACAGCAAGTTTTGAGCAAATATCTCCTTCCGTTCAGCCGCAATGGCAAGAAGCTTGTGCATCTTCTCTGTTCGTCGCGGTCAATGGGAAAAGGCGCTTATCTGCAATCTAGGTGTTTCTGCGTGCTGCGCCTGCCCAAAGAGTGCCCGGGTGAAAACGACAACGCAGGCATGTCGGGTGCCACTGTCTGCACTAGCATAGCAAGTTTTGAGCAAATATGTCCTTCCGTTCGACCGCAATGGCAAGAAGCTTGTGCATCTTCTCTGTTCGTCGCGGTCAATGGGAAAAGGCGCTTATCTGCAATCTAGGTGTTTCTGCGTGCTGCGCCCGCCCAAAGAGTGACCGGGTTAAAACGACAACGCAGGCATGTCGGGTGCCACTGTCTGCACCATCACAGCAAGTTTTGAGCAAATATCTCCTTCCGTTCGGCCTCAATGGCAAGAAGCTTGTGCATCCTCTCTGTTCGTCGCGGTCAATGGGAAAAGACGCTTATCTGCAATCTAGGTGTTTCTGCGTGCTGCGCCCGCCCAAAGAGTGCCCGAGTGAAAACGACAACGCAGTCATGTCGGGTGCCACTGTCTGCACCATCACAGCAAGTTTTGAGCAAATATCTCCTTCCGTTCGGCCGCAATGGCAAGAAGCTTGTGCATCTTCTCTGTTCGTCGCGGTCAATGGGAAAAGGCGCTTATCTGCAATCTAGGTGTTTCTGCGTGCTGCGCCCGCCCAAAGAGTGCCCGGGTGAAAACGACAACGCAGGCATGTCGGGTGCCACTGTCTGCACCAGCACAGCAAGTTTTGAGCAAATATCTCCTTCCGTTCGGCCGCAATGGCAAGAAACTTGTGCATCTTCTCTGTTCGTCGCGGTCAATGGGAAAAGGCGCTTATCTGCAATCTAGGTGTTTCTGCGTGCTGCGCCCGCCCACAGAGTGCCCGGGTGAAACCGACAACGCATGCTTGTCGGGTGCCACTGTCTGCACCAGCACAGCAAGTTTTGAGCAAATATCTCCTTCCGTTCGGCCGCAATGGCAAGAAGCTTGTGCATCTTCACTGTTAGTCGCGGTCAATGGGAAAAGGCGCTTATCTGCAATCTAGGTGTTTCTGCGTGCTGCGCCCGCCTTAAGAGTGCCCGGGTGAAAACGACAACGCAGGCATGTCGGGTGCCACTGTCTGCACCAGCACAGCAAGTTTTGAGCAAATATCTCCTCCCGTTCGGCCGCAATGGCAAGAAGCTTGTGCATCTTCTCTGTTCGTCGCGGTCAATGGGAAAAGGCGCTTATCTGCAATCTAGGTGTTTCTGCGTGCTGCGCCCGCCCAAAGAGTGCCCGGGTGAAAACGACAACGCAGGCATGTCGAGTGCCACTGTCTGCACCAGCACAGCTAGTTTTGAGCAAATATCTCCTTCCGTTCAGCCGCAATGGCAAGAAGCTTGTGCATCTTCTCTGTTCGTCGCGGTCAATGGGAAAGGGCGCTTATCTGCAATCTAGGTGTTTCTGCGTGCTGCGCCTGCCCAAAGAGTGCCCGGGTGAAAACGACAACGCAGGCATGTCGGGTGCCACTGTCTGCACTAGCATAGCAAGTTTTGAGCAAATATCTCCTTCCGTTCGACCGCAATGGCAAGAAGCTTGTGCATCTTCTCTGTTCGTCGCGGTCAATGGGAAAAGGCGCTTATCTGCAATCTAGGTGTTTCTGCGTGCTGCGCCCGCCCAAAGAGTGACCGGGTTAAAACGACAACGCAGGCATGTCGGTTGCCACTGTCTGCACCAGCACAGCAATTTTTAAGCAAATATCTCCCTCCGTTCGGCCGCAATGGCAAGAAGCTTGTGCATCTTCTCTGTTCGTCGTGGTCAATGGGAAAAGGCGCTTATCTGCAATCTAGGTGTTTCTGCGAGCTGCGCCCGCCCAAAGAGTGCCTGGGTGAAAACGACAACGCAGGCATGTCGGGTGCCACTGTCTGCACCAGCACAGCAAGTTTTGAGCAAATATCTCCTTCCGTTCGGCCGCAATGGCAAGAAGCTTGTGCATCTTCTCTGTTCGTCGCGGTCAGTGGGAAAAGGCGCTTATCTGCAATCTAGGTGTTTCTGCGTGCTGCGCCCGCCCAAAGAGTGCCCGGGTGAAAACGACAACGCAGGCATGTCGGGTGCCACTGTCTGCACCAGCACAGCAAGTTTTGAGCAAATATCTCCTTCCGTTCGGCCGCAATGGCAAGAAGCTTGTGCATCTTCTCTGTTCGTCGCGGTCAATGGGAAAAGGCGCTTATCTGCAATCTAGGTGTTTCTGCGTGCTGCGCCCGCCTAAAGAGTGTTCGGGTGAAAACGACAACGCAGGCATGTCGGGTGCCACTGTCTGCACCAGCACAGCAAGTTTTGAGCAAATATCTCCTTCCGTTCGGCCGCAATGGCAAAAAGCTTGTGCATCTTCTCTGTTCGTCGCGGTCAATGGGAAAAGGCGCTTATCTGCAATCTAGGTGTTTCTGCGTGCTGCGCCCGCCCAAAGAGTGCCCGGGTGAAAATGACAACGCAGGCATGTCGGGTGCCACTGTCTGCACCAGCACAGCAAGTTTTGAGCAAATATCTCCTTCCGTTCGGCCGCAATGGCAAGAAGCTTGTGCATCTTCTCTGTTCGTCGCGGTCAATGGGAAAAGGCGCTTATCTGCAATCTAGGTGTTTCTGCGTGCTGCGCCCGCCTAAAGAGTGCCCGGGTGAAAACGACAACGCAGGCATGTCGGGTGCCACTGTCTGCACCAGCACAGCAAGTTTTGAGCAAATATCTCCTTCCGTTCGGCCGCAATGGCAAGAAGCTTGTGCATCTTCTCTGTTCGTCGCGGTCAATTGGAAAAGGCGCTTATCTGCAATCTAGGTGTTTCTGCGTGCTGCGCCCGCCCAAAGAGTGCCCGGGTGAAAACGACAACGCAGGCATGTCGGGTGCCACTGTCTGCACCAGCACAGCAAGTTTTGAGCAAATATCTCCTTCCGTTCGGCCGCAATGGCAAGAAGCTTGTGCATCTTCTCTGTTCGTCGCGGTCAATGGGAAAAGGCGCTTATCTGCAATCTAGGTGTTTCTGCGTGCTGCGCCCGCCTAAAGAGTGCCCGGGTGAAAACGACAACGCAGGCATGTCGGGTGCCACTGTCTGCACCAGCACAGCAAGTTTTGAGCAAATATCTCCTTCCGTTCGACCGCAATGGCAAGAAGCTTGTGCATCTTCTCTGTTCGTCGCGGTCAATGGGAAAAGGCGCTTATCTGCAATCTAGGTGTTTCTGCGTGCTGCGCCCGCCCAAAGAGTGACCGGGTTAAGACGACAACGCAGGCATGTCGGGTGCCACTGTCTGCACCATCACAGCAAGTTTTGAGCAAATATCTCCTTCCGTTCGGCCTCAATGGCAAGAAGCTTGTGCATCCTCTCTGTTCGTCGCGGTCAATGGGAAAAGACGCTTATCTGCAATCTAGGTGTTTCTGCGTGCTGCGCCCGCCCAAAGAGTGCCCGAGTGAAAACGACAACGCAGTCATGTCGGGTGCCACTGTCTGCACCATCACAGCAAGTTTTGAGCAAATATCTCCTTCCGTTCGGCCGCAATGGCAAGAAGCTTGTGCATCTTCTCTGTTCGTCGCGGTCAATGGGAAAAGACGCTTATCTGCAATCTAGGTGTTTCTGTGTGCTGCGCCCGCCCAAAGAGTGCCCGAGTGAAAACGACAACGCAGGCATGTCGGGTGCCACTGTCTGCACCAGCACAGCAAGTTTTGAGCAAATATCTCCTTCCGTTCGGCCGCAATGGCAAGAAGCTTGTGCATCTTCTCTGTTCGTCGCGGTCAATGGGAAAAGGCGCTTATCTGCAATCTAGGTGTTTCTGCGTGCTGCGCCCGCCCAAAGAGTGTCCGGGTGAAAACGACAACGCAGGCATGTCGGGTGCCACTGTCTGCACCAGCACAGCAAGTTTTGAGCAAATATCTCCTTCCGTTCGGCCGCAATGGCAAGAAGCTTGTGCATCTTCTCTGTTCGTCGCGGTCAATGGGAAAAGGCGCTTATCTGCAATCTAGGTGTTTCTGCGTGCTGCGCCCGCCCAAAGAGTGTCCGGGTGAAAACGACAACGCAGGCATGTCGGGTGCCACTGTCTGCACCAGCACAGCAAGTTTTGAGCAAATATCTCCTTCCGTTCGGCCGCAATGGCAAGAAGCTTGTGCATCTTCTCTGTTCGTCGCGGTCAATGGGAAAAGGCGCTTATCTGCAATCTAGGTGTTTCTGCGTGCTGCGCTCGCCCAAAGAGTGCCCGGGTGAAAACGACAACGCAGGCATGTCGGGTGCCACTGTCTGCACCAGCACAGCAAGTTTTGAGCAAATATCTCCTTCCGTTCGGCCGCAATGGCAAGAAGCTTGTGCATCTTCTCTGTTCGTCGCGGTCAATGGGAAAAGGCGCTTATCTGCAATCTAGGTGTTTCTGCGTGCTGCGCCCGCCCACAGAGTGCCCGGGTGAAAACGACAACGCATGCATGTCGGGTGCCACTGTCTGCACCAGCACAGCAAGTTTTGAGCAAATATCTCCTTCCGTTCGGCCGCAATGGCAAGAAGCTTGTGCATCTTCACTGTTAGTCGCGGTCAATGGGAAAAGGCGCTTATCTGCAATCTAGGTGTTTCTGCGTGCTGCGCCCGCCTAAAGAGTGCCCGGGTGAAAACGACAACGCAGGCATGTCGGGTGCCACTGTCTGCACCAGCACAGCAAGTTTTGAGCAAATATCTCCTCCCGTTCGGCCGCAATGGCAAGAAGCTTGTGCATCTTCTCTGTTCGTCGCGGTCAATGGGAAAAGGCGCTTATCTGCAATCTAGGTGTTTCTGCGTGCTGCGCCCGCCCAAAGAGTGCCCGGGTGAAAACGACAACGCAGGCATGTCGAGTGCCACTGTCTGCACCAGCACAGCTAGTTTTGAGCAAATATCTCCTTCCGTTCAGCCGCAATGGCAAGAAGCTTGTGCATCTTCTCTGTTCGTCGCGGTCAATGGGAAAGGGCGCTTATCTGCAATCTAGGTGTTTCTGCGTGCTGCGCCTGCCCAAAGAGTGCCCGGGTGAAAACGACAACGCAGGCATGTCGGGTGCCACTGTCTGCACTAGCATAGCAAGTTTTGAGCAAATATCTCCTTCCGTTCGACCGCAATGGCAAGAAGCTTGTGCATCTTCTCTGTTCGTCGCGGTCAATGGGAAAAGGCGCTTATCTGCAATCTAGGTGTTTCTGCGTGCTGCGCCCGCCCAAAGAGTGACCGGGTTAAAACGACAACGCAGGCATGTCGGTTGCCACTGTCTGCACCAGCACAGCAATTTTTAAGCAAATATCTCCCTCCGTTCGGCCGCAATGGCAAGAAGCTTGTGCATCTTCTCTGTTCGTCGTGGTCAATGGGAAAAGGCGCTTATCTGCAATCTAGGTGTTTCTGCGAGCTGCGCCCGCCCAAAGAGTGCCTGGGTGAAAACGACAACGCAGGCATGTCGGGTGCCACTGTCTGCACCAGCACAGCAAGTTTTGAGCAAATATCTCCTTCCGTTCGGCCGCAATGGCAAGAAGCTTGTGCATCTTCTCTGTTCGTCGCGGTCAGTGGGAAAAGGCGCTTATCTGCAATCTAGGTGTTTCTGCGTGCTGCGCCCGCCCAAAGAGTGCCCGGGTGAAAACGACAACGCAGGCATGTCGGGTGCCACTGTCTGCACCAGCACAGCAAGTTTTGAGCAAATATCTCCTTCCGTTCGGCCGCAATGGCAAGAAGCTTGTGCATCTTCTCTGTTCGTCGCGGTCAATGGGAAAAGGCGCTTATCTGCAATCTAGGTGTTTCTGCGTGCTGCGCCCGCCTAAAGAGTGTTC